>NW_020229981.1:0-73088 GCF_003227715.2 Harpegnathos saltator
GATGTTCATCAATCCCGCTAGATTCGCTCACAGGTTATATTCTCGAGGTTGATTTGGGAGTAACCCACACTTGCATGGATGCACACGTAGATCTACGTTTTGTCAACGCACACGAAGCCCCCGAACAAACGGCAAGAAAATCTCCTTGCGACTTTATATAAGCAGTGTTATGTTATCATTATCGCATGCAGCAGTGCATACGCCTGGTCTGTATGAAAAGATTCATCGATACTCCAATTCGTAACAATCTATGGCTACGCAACTACATATTAAAATACGCAGTTTCGAACGCATGCAACAACGATTTTGAGAAAAATTTTATACAAATTGATAACAACGCGGTATTCGGCAAAACAATGGAAAATGTTCGCAATCATGTCGATGTAAAACTTTTGACAAAATGAGATGGACGATGGGGTGTAGAGGCAATAGTCGCAATGCCCAATTTTCATAGCAGGAGCATCTTTTCAAGAAATTTGGTTGCAGTTGAATTACGAAAACTCGAAGTGAAGTTCAATAAGCCGATCTATGTGGGTATGTGTATTTCTCGACATATCTAAGACCTGCTTGTATGAATTTCACCATGAGTACATGTCACCTCTATATCGCGAGAAATGTAAAGTACTGTATACGGACACAGATAGTTTAATTTACCATGTAATGTCCGACGATGTATATGAGTTAATGAAACGTGACATTGCTAGGTTTGATACGAGCGATTATCCTCAAAATAACATATACGGTATACCGCTTAAGAACAAAAAAGTTCCAGGGCTTATGAAAGACGAAAATAACGGAGCTATAATGACAGAATTCGTCGGGCTCAGAGCAAAAATGTATGCGCTGAAAGTAGAAGGTAAAAAGGATACTAAAAGGGCGAAGGGTAATATTATAGCATGAACGATCAATTTTGACGATTACACGCATTGTTTGAGAGAGGAAATTGAAACGAGTCGGCGTCAATCGTACATAAGATCCAAGTTGCATGAGGTATACACGGTATTCGAAACGAAAACTGCTCTCAGTCCATACGATGATAAGCGATTTATTATGCCTGATTCGATAAATACATTACCATGGGGACATTATAGTATACTATTATAACGTTTATCTGTTTTATTAGTATTATTTTACAATTAAATATGTCATCAAATGTTCTAATAAAACTGTATTCATTTTTTACAATACATTATCCTTTTGTATCCATGAATTATGCGAATTGTCGAATCCCAACTATTTTACATATACTTTGTCACCTTGCCTGCGCAATACCTTTTCTACTAAGTATACATCTGGATTGGTGACACTATGTAGTTCGTGTTCGTAGAAACCCCCGGCGATAGGTTTCCCGCGCGAGTCTGCGAGTAGGTAAGTTGCAGGATTAGTTGTCTGCACTTTGACGATTTTAAACACTTCGGTTGTCCAATTCGGTGTATAGCCTTTTTCAAAGATAGTTTTTGAATTTGCTGACACGTACCAGATCACCCACTTTGAATTTCGCAGGCGCTGCAATCTTTATGTTACTATAGGCTGTGTTTAAGAGCTTATTAGCAATCGTAGGAGTCACATTGATAGGACGCATGCCGATAGTTCGATTTTTTCGCGTGTTGTATTCAGCGACGACAGGCGCGGTAACGAGTCGATCCATTTGTAAGTTCCGTTGAACATAAACATTTTCCACATGTTGTTCTTTAACGTGCGATTGAATCGCTCCACAACAGATGCCTTCATTACTGAATAAGTCGAATAATGATTAACACCGTGTTTCTTCACAAGTCTCTGCAACTCTGTATTGTAAAACTCCTTTCCCTGATCAGTTTGCAAGTTCTTCGGACATCTTCCATCCGTTCGAATTATCTTTGCGAATGCCTCAGCTATCTCCTTTCCGCTTTTGCTCTTTAACGGTACGGCCCATGCGTGCTTGCTCAGTACATCGATAATGGTGAGTATGTAGTGGTGGCCTCCATTAAATCGCGAGTAAGGACGCATTTCCACCACATCAGCCTGCCAAAGATCATCGTATCAACGCACTATGACGCGTCTGCGAGGAAAATTTCGTCTCGCTGGAGCGTGTAATTCTTTCACTAGTTGTTCTTTTTTCGGAATGTTTCTTCTCATTATTTTTCCCCGTTACTCGCTGAGTCGTTTTCTCATCATGCGTGAAGCTTTGTCGCTTTACACCGGCAGAAAAGCTGAAATAGTACCGATGAGTTGCTTCTCTGAACTTTTCTTCTTTTTGTTAAATTTTGACGATTGCTTCACCATTGCAGCTCGTGATGATCCGTCTCTTGCTTATGTCGATACTATATGTCGATTCAACTGCAATATTCTACTTTTATATTTTCGACGATTTCTTTATCTCTGAATCTGTCCAGTCTAAAATTCGTTCTGTGTTCTCATGAATGCTATTTATGCTCAGTATGTTTTTCTTCTGGTAGTCTTCCAGCCAATCCTTCAATTTTTTAACATTCTCATCTACATACTGCTTCGTCTCAACGTTACTCTCATGCAGTAGAAGCTTTACAGAATTTATATTCTTATCTATATACTGCTTCTTCTCAACGTTACTCTCATGCAGCAGAAGTTTTACAGACTTTATACTCTCATCCACATAATTTTTGTGCGCAACATCATTGAAGGCTCTCGGCCGCGTTACAAGATGTATCGCGTGCTCTGTTGCGTCGAAACCTTTGCCATCGGCGGTTAGACAAAGGGTATTTTCATGTACGTATCGTTTGGTTGCAACATCATTCAAATGATTTCTCACACCTGCAACACATTCTTCCACGTATTGTTTGGTTGCAACGTCACTGTCGGCTTCAAGCTGCGCTACATGTTTTATCTTGCGCGATTTTGCATCAAAAACTTTGGCAGCGTTTAAACAAAGGGCATTTTCATGTATGTAATTTGCAACATGTTCATTCCATTGATGCGCTCGATCAGTTTTCGCACCATTGTTTTCTCGCGATACTCCAAACTTATTCATCGACATTTCGGAACAAGTTATACCGACTAACTGACTTGTGTCAATGCCACGCTGCTTTATAATGCTAATTTATAATGAGACCAGCTTCACGGAGTTCTTCGATAATCGATAAAATTTCGTGCTCGTGCGAGTTGTTGCCAGCTTGGCGCGAAGCGTCAAGCAATCGCAGACGATCCACCAGCTTGTTGGGATCATCCCAATGCACGTAATCGATATTGTTGTCATTTAAAGTCATCATAACTTACGATGCGTATAAACCTTTTTCTCCCACTTTATTACTCGACGCATCTGATACTAGGGGCGCGATTATATGGTTATATTTGTGTCCCTTGTTACCGAGTATAGGATTTTGCGGGAGGTACCCGCATCTGTGAGTATTTGTCGCCAATAGTATATTTTTGTGTTTTTGCATATCAGCTTCGGTATACACAGAATCGTCGGGGATTCTTTTGAATATTAGCTCGTAAAGACCGGGTGTTCCAATGCATCCTGTTTCGCCTATGATTATATTATCGTCTCTGTCCACATCGATATGTTTATCACCGAGCATCGCTCCATCGTTACTAAGACGTACGCGGTAAACATAATCTATAGTGTTATCTTTTCCACTGCTTAGCACAGCTTCCATATATTTTTGACCCAACGGACCAAAATGATCACGTAAAGTTTGTTGTCCTTTGTACGTTCGCAACTGACGTCTAACGGATGTCACTACCGGTTTATCGGGGGTTTCGGAAACATTCTCATCATCATCATCATCATCAGTGAGTAGATTGTCGATCGGTGAAAGTTCATGCAACATTCCATGTAGTTCCTCATGTTGTAGAGCTCTCGTCGATGTAGGAACTATCAGAAGATCGTTTAATAGTTTTCGTTTCGGTGTAGTCAATGCGACTGGTGAAAGTTTTGCCTTACGCTTTACTTTTCTTCGGGTTTTAATATTACACTCTTTGTTTCTTCGCTTGTACTCATTGATAGTGGTTCAGTTTTAACATCAACGTTACTTTCCACATTAGCGCTGTTTCCCGCGATTTGCTTGAGAGGTTCAATAATAGGTTTAAAGTGTCTCTCCAATGCAGCATTTCCACCATTCTACCGGTTTTCAAAGCGCGATATTTCTTGCGGATCCATTCGCTCGTTTTCGCAATCTCCTCCGCTACCTTTTCACGATCCATGATCTTCACGCTACTATTCATTATTGATATGTTCGTCTTGTGAATGTTGAAGATGTTACCACGTTGAGGTTAAAATGACGATTGTACATCTCACAGCACAGCAAAGTCGTTAAATCCTTTCCTGTATCGTCCGTCGGTCATTGAGCTATCCTTATCAATCACTGTGAAACCATATTTATCTTCCCAACATTTGCAACACAATGTACTGCAATCCTCATATGACATGTCAGTGTTCACATGATCGTTGTACACATGTTTCAAGTTGGTATCATCCTGTTTAAAGAGAATCAGAAGATTTGCATTGTCCCGTATAAGATGCTTGGGTATTTTTGCGTATGTCTGACAGAGATAGAAACAGTCAACGCTCGAATGACGACACATTGCAAAGTATTCTCTTATCGTATCTTGTTTGTCACATGCAACGTCATCAAAGATAAAAATGGAATTTTTGGGCGCTTCGGTCGTTGGAATTACATCGCTGTTATTGGAGAATGTAAAGTATCCAATTTCATCTATCGATTTCAGCAGATTTTCCAAGTAGCGATATTTAGGTTGTTGCAACGATTTCGAGTACACGTACAAGTTCTCGAAACGTAGACCGTGCGGACTTTCCAACAAGCTGATGAGAATGTTTGTCTTGCCGCAATTCGAGGGACCGCATATGATGTCGCGTATGGTGTTCGGAAGCATGTTTCCATGCCTGCGCGCCTCTTGTTCAAGCATTGATTCCGTTCTATTGTCGAAATTTGTCACGCATATCGACGTTGGTTGCTTCACGAACCGCATGTTTCCCCCGTGAGTCGCAAAATTGATTTCGTTAACAGATCGCTGCCATTTAATTTTAATGTGACGCTGATTTAACTATATATATATATATATATAAGCGCGCCAATCTTGGAAACACTCAGTTTAGAAAATGTTCCTCCTGTTGACAGATACCCATGATATTCGAGAGCTAACCTCCGAACAACTGAAATATATACCGAAGATTGTTCTGTTACGCGAATTTGTAAAGTATATCGACGATTTGCAGAATAGACTCCCGGAACATTTAAAAGTCGATCCAGAGGTTCAGCAGTATCGTCGGTGTTTGGAACATTACAATCGTACGTGGCAGCAAACACATATCGACGGTCCAGCACCTCTGATCAGGGACTGTAGTGAATGTCGTCGACAAAAGTCAAAGTCGGCAGTGGTCTATTGAATCGCGCGATAAATGCGCTTCCTATCGAACTACACATTCCCGGATATCAATTTTGTGGTCCTGGAACTCGCTTGGTAAAACGATTGGCCAGAGATGACCAAGGCATTAATTCATTGAACGCGGCGTGTCGTGAGCACGATATAGCCTATTCGCGTAGCAACAATCTCACCGATCGGCACGCGGCGGATGAGATTCTCGCTGTGAAAGCGCGGAAACGCATAACTTCGAAAGAATCAACTCTAGGCGAGAAAGCTGCTGCTGCAGTCGTTTGGGCTGCTATGAAAGCCAAAACGAAAATCGGCATGGGCATGGGCACGAAGGAAAAGAAGTCGTCCAAGAAAGAAATCCGAAAACGAGCAAAACGGGGTGGTATTTTACCAGTTCTACCATTGCTGGGAGTTCTCGGTTCACTAGTCGGTGGAGCGGCGGGTGTCGCAAAAGCGGTGAATGATGGCAAAACCGCGTAACGCCAGCTGGAAGAATTAAAACGTCATCATCGCGCAATGGAAGGTCGCGCTACGAAAGGTCGCGGAATCTATCTCGCTCCGTACAAGCGCGGGAAAGGCGCTGCAGAAAAAAGAAAAAAAAACGTCAAAGAAACGCTAAAATTACCCACGGGTGCAATGACTAATGTACAGTTGGAAAGACTAGCGAGGCGTATGCGTATATCTTCCTTTCGAGGTGTTTTCATGCGTGACGCCTTACCGATAGATGGAGTACGTCAAAACGAGTAGTATTGTAAATTTAGACAACACAAAGGGACCAGGT
Organism: Harpegnathos saltator; assembly: GCF_003227715.2. Lineage (NCBI taxonomy): Eukaryota > Metazoa > Arthropoda > Insecta > Hymenoptera > Formicidae > Harpegnathos > Harpegnathos saltator. The sequence goes on from NW_020229981.1 coordinate 6,134, forward strand.
ACTCACTGGGTGGCGTATGCGAAAAGAGGAAATCGCGCAGTATATTTTGACAGTTTTGGTAATCTTCGACCGCCCAAGGAATTGATTCGATACCTTGAGAGAGATGTAGTGAAAATTTTGTACAATCGCACATCATATCAACATTACAACCAGAGCATTTGCGGACAATTGTGCTTGCAGTTTCCCCAAACGGTAGAAGATCAATTTAAATGATGATGATGACATTCCACTAACAGCAGTCAGTATTCGTTCGGCAGTTTGCAAACATGTCGCTAACGCTTACGTTGACTGACAACAGTAGCACCCTTACGGTGAGCTACTTTCCCGCTACAGATTTGAGCGATGGTGATTACGAGCTCGGTTTAACGGATTTCGAAGCATACAATACGCTACCAAACGTAAATTCATCGAATAATAAATTTTACTATGGTGCTAACGATGAAGAAATTACGATTCCTGAAGGATCGTACGAATTGCGCGCCATATACGAATATTTGAAACGTGCAATTTCACATTCTCCAAAAGCAATGCGTTCCACAAATAATCCATACAGAGATGACGAGAATGAATATCCTATAATAATTCGTGCCAATAATAATACGATGAAGAGTGAAATAAAATGTGTTTATAGAGTAAATTTTAACAAACTAAACAACATTGGCTCGCTTTTCGGATTCTCATCGAGTCGTATATTAGAACCGCACCAATGGTCCGAATCGGACGCCCCGATTAAGATTATCAACGTGAATATCATTCGTATAGAATGCAGCGTTATCAGTGGTGCGTACAGTAATAGTATGCGTGTACATACGATACATGAATTCTCGCCTAACCAGGATATAGGATATCGGAAACACCGACACATGTCATTTACCTTCCAATCATCGCACGGAGCATTACAGATTTAACGGTGCGTGTAGTTGATCAAGAAGGACAATCGTTCGATTTTCGAGGAGAAGAGATTACCGTTAGATTGCACGTACGACGGCGACGATAATAAACGTAATCTATGAGATGCTTGTAGTGGATCAAGTGGAACAGGTGAAACAATGGAAATATACTTTTTATGAGACGCGCAATTAACAGTACAAAATCCCTCGTTCGAAAGAAACTCAGCGCGTTGAACGTTGAATTTTTGAAATCTCTGGGATTCATCGTACGAAACGATTGAGAAAGATGATTGACCTTTTGAACATTGGAAGTGAACCGGTCTTTGACGAGCGCATCATCAAGATTGAGACACATACGTATAATCTATACGCTAACACAACGTTTGGACATAGCGACGAGATACGAATACCCATACAGCAGCAGGATTTATACATATTGCCATGTGAGAGTTATCTCGAGAGGAAGGTGACGAAACAAGTTGCAGTCGATGGTGCGACTGTAACGTTGGGATATAATGGCGTTGCATTCATGTTTGATGAGATCCGTTATGAACTGGATGGTGTGGAGATTGATCGTAACAGAAACGTGGGAATAACTTCAACGCTCAAAAACTATGTATCGATATCTTCAGACAAAAATGCCATCATGAAAAATGCCGCGTGGGGTACGACTGACACTATTTCGTCGGACAGGTACTTCAACTTTTATGTACCGCTCAACGTTTTGCTAGGATTCTATGAAGACTACAAGCGTATAATGATTAACGTGCGTCACGAATTGATTCTATTACGATCGCGCAGCGACAACAACAGTCTACTAGGATCTTCAGCGCTGGATCCTAAGATTGAGCTATTCAAGATACAATGGCGAATGCCTCACGTAATCTTGAACGATATCAATAAACTTTCCATGCTGAAAACTTTGGAGGATGGACGATACCTGAGTATGAGTTTCCGCTCGTGGGATCTGTATGAATTTCCTCTACTGCAAAGCACGACCAAACGCTTGTGGACCGTCAAGACTGCTACTAATTTGGAGAAACCTCGATACGTTATCTTTGCGCTGCAGACTGGTCGGATGAATGTCATGTCGGAAAATATAACTCGTTTCAATGACTGCAAATTGATTAACATGAAGCTCTATCTGAATTCAGAGTGTTATCCGTACGACGACATGAATTTGGACTTTACAAAAATAAATATGCCGTACTTTACGATATGTATAGACGTTTTCGTAAATCGTATTATGGATGCGACAATGCTGAGGTATGGTTAACAACTACCGACTTTCTGCGGCTAGGTTCTTTTGTGGTTATCGATTGCTCGCGTCAAAATGAGTCCGTCAAGAGTGCCACTGTGGATGTGCGCATAAAATTTGAGTGTAAGGAGAATATACCGGCGAATACTACCGCATATTGTCTCATCCTGCATGATCGTATAGTTGAATACAACCCGCTAACCAACATGGTGCACAAACTAACATCAGAAAGTATGTACGAGAAAAGAATAATACATGCAACAAAGTGCTATAAACAACATTTCTCTCCCGGACGTGTCGAAGAATATTTCACCATGGATGTGCTGACTTTTGTAGATCTACAAGGGTACATGGTTGGAAAGAGATTTATTGTAAAAGAAGCGGCGATACTGAAGAATGGAACTATTCTTTCACACTACATCTTCACGAGTCCGATGCCATGGCATCTGCTCACAAGATCAGACAAATCGAGAGCCTACTGGTTAACGGCTAATCATCATGGATTACGATGGGAAGATGGAACCGTTAAATACTGCAGAGCTGAACATTTGATTACTACCGCTGTGGTGGGTGATATGTATAGCGAGCTTGAAGATGTCGCATCTCAACTTGTGTATGTAAAGGGACATGAGAAGCGGGAATGGTTGTTACACCTTCTGCATGACAATGTGAGAAGCAATGTGATCATTAGGACCGTGGACACCGATTATGATGACATGCCTTCTCTGCAATAATTGAATAATACTTTTCGATGTAATAATCATATGAAAAATTGTGCCTTACAGAACGTACTAAACATTTTCAATTGGTGGTCTTGGAGAGAATTGTACGATGCTTAATGAAACATTATTTTAAATGTACAGATGTTTCTTCCAACACGCTTATCCCCTTTCACCTGTTAGTATTTTATATGATAATTGTGTTTGATAAAAATACAGTTCTTTATTTGCGGTATGATGGTTATTAGACGTTCGAGAGACGTCTGAGAGACGTCCGAGAGACGTCCGATAGACGTTCGAGAGACGTTCGAGAGACGTTCGATAGACGTTAGAGAAACGTCCGATAGACGTTCGATAGTAATCGCGGGGTCCAGGTTCGACCCTACCTACACCACCGCCATGTTTGTTCTTTTGACGCGTGCGTGACGTCACGGTCGCCATTTTACCCGTAATGTGACGTCTACTAGCAATAGGCGACGGTGGTGTAGAAGGTTCGAGCGTTCGATAGCAACCGCGGGACCCAGGTTCGAGTCTGGTCTACACCGCCGCCATGTTTTTTCTTTTGACGTATGCGTGACGTCATCACACACACATACTGTAAGAACCTTCACTAGACGTCTACTAGCAACAGGCAGCAATGGTCTAGGAGGTTCGAGCGTCCGATAGCAACCCGCGGGCCCAGGTTCTAGTCTACCTACAGCCCGACGCGTTTTTCTCTCGTGACGTCACGGCCGCCATCTTGCTCATAGAATCAAAAATTCTGGGGTGGAGGAGGAGGGTACCAATAAAGAGGGAGTATCAATAAAGAGGGGGGATCAATAAAGAGGGGAGATCTATTAAGAGGGGGATCAATTAAGAGGGGAGATCAATTAAGAGGGGTGATGAATTAAGAGGGGGAATCAATTAAGAGGGGGTATCAATTGGAAGTATTAATTAAAAAATATTAATTAATAAATGACGTCTTTTGCATAATTAATTAGCAATTTGGGTTAGAATCCTCCTGTTCTATCTACTTATGGTGTAGGCAATTTCACGCGTAGTGACACTTGGATCTTCAGAAACAATAACATCTATTTGCTCAATGATTTCTGGTGTTGATGCGCTTTTTGGACGTCCACTGCGTGGATCATCTTCAATCCTTGTACGACCACGTTGAAACTCATGTGCCTATTTACAAACCATTGTTTTTGAAGTAGCAGATTCCCCTAACACATTTACCATCTCGGAATGAATTTCCGTTGCCTTTAAACCTTTTTTAACAAAGAACTCAATCACTGCACGCTGTTTCAAATTTTCCATTGCAAACAAATATACTGACACGTCAATTTCAATTGGCTTGTAAACACAGAAAAAATTGACAAATGGAAATGAAACCTAACCTAGGTTCATGTGAAGAGTGATTCTATATAACCGACTATAATTTATAATTCTACCGTTTACTTATAGACGTCGCTCCGCGAACTTTTCACCTGTATAAGGTGTATTATCAATATACAATATGTAATTCGATATCTTTTCTTATGAAATCCAAAATTTATTCAGAAAAAGATAAGTATATTTAATATTCGAAATAATTTCCATAACTTTGCTCCATCTTTCCGACAACTGATGAATGACCTTGCAAAGAAAGAACAATGGGTATAAAGGGCCGGTTTTGGTCCATTGTGGGGAACGGACAAAACATATCATTTCCAAAGGGATGACCCGCTGAACACGATACCGTCGTTAGTTTTCGTCTAAAACCCGAAGAACATGTTCTAAACTGAGGATCTATCATTCAATAATCGGATGGCCTGCAAAGCCTTTGCGTAAACTTTGAAGCTATTGTAAACTCGTGTATGAGCTAAATTAGTTGAAGATTGTTTTAATTTTCGATTTAATAGAATTATTTTCGATTTAATAGTTGAAGGTGTTTTTTTTTATACAAAATTTGCTATTTTTTTTTATACAAAATTTGCTATAAATAATATATACGATGTCACAGACCACTCGTACCATCCGGTTTTTTGTAAACGCGGTATTTTAGGAAATAATGTTTCAGGCAGAAGTTATATAATTTCAAATGGGACATATAACAACTATATTATTTTGTTTACAGATGGCGCCACTTTCGAGATATTCACTGATCATTACTTTTCTTAAATGGGAATCCGAATTTTTTATTATATCACCTTTTTTTTACCAATTAATTTGAACTTTTATCTGAAACATTTTTTTATTTGCCTAATATTTTTTGAGATATTTAAAAAAACTTGGTAACTCTTTCAATATTTAATTTACGATATGTCGCTAACTATTTGTCGGAAGAAAAAATAGTACAAGGTGGGCCATCTGTTGGTTTCTTTTTGAAATTGTTATTAAAACTACACAGTTCCATATTTTTCAATGATTGTTGCTTTATTGGAGAGAGTACATCTTCCGATTATTATTATGGAAAACAATCTCATTAAAATGGCTGCCGCGACTGGCTTGGCAGTAGCCATCCTTTTAACCCAATTTTGTAGTACATTGTCGATTGTTTGTGGCTCTATTTCGCGAATAGCTCGATGGATGTTTTCCTTAAGTACGTCAATTGTTTGTGGATTGTTGGAGTAACAATGGTCTTTAACATTTCCTCATAAAAAAGTCCAACGGCGTCAAATCACAGCTGCGTGATGGCCAATTAACGTCTCCAAAACGGCTAATAACACGGTTACCAAATTTAGTGCGCAAAAGATTGATCGTTTGACGGCTGGTGTAGCACGTTGCGCCATTCTGCTAGAAACAAAGCCCAAATTCAAGTCTAAATCGTTCAATTGCGGCCACAAAAAATCAGTTATGTCTCTGTAGTGCACTCCGTCCACCGTAACGCTGTTGCCTGCTTCATTTTTAAAGAAGTAGGGACCAATGAGGCCACCACTCCAAAACCCACACCAAACAGTTACTCTTTGAGGAGGTATTGGCTTCTCAACGATTACATGTGGATTTTCGGAACCCCAAATCCTACAGTTTTGCTTGTTGACACAACCTCCGAGATGAAAATAAACTTCGTCCGAAAAGATGATTTTGCGACCAAAATCGACGTCATTTTCCAACTCATTTAAAACCCACATAGAGAAGCAATAACGAAGCGCATGGTCATTTTGTTTCAATTCTTGAGTGAGTTGCACCTTATAAGCAAATAATCCCAGGTCTTTATACAATATTTTCCTCAGAGAAGTGCGACTAGTGTTCAGTTGTTGAGCTCTGTGACGAGTTGAGATTCTCGGGTTTTCACGCACACTTTGGGCAACAGCAGCAATTTTTTCGTCTGTGCGCACTGGACGAACACGCGGATAGCTCTTGTTATTCACAAGCATGCCAGTTTCACGAATTTTCTTTATGAATTTCCTTACACCAGCCGCTGAAGGGGCTTTATTTCGACCAAAAATTCTTTTCAAATTTAGCACAGTTTCTACAACACAACACTCACATTAGAAATAAGTTTTCAATATTTCCCAGCGTTACTCAAGCGTAAAACGATTCACTTCTTACAGCGCAGGTTTGACACTATATATTACCACGCACACACAGATCTCCCGACGTTCGGAGAAAATAATTACACGTTTGTTAAAAGGAGAAGCAAAGCCTTTATATACAGCGAATTGCACGGAAATATATTCTCGATCTTTTTCGTAAATCCCGATTAAAAGCCGCAACCGAAAATAGCTCGACAACCCGCATCGACGGCTTGTCACAGAAACCAAACCCTCCTTTTCTTGTTTATCTTCGTTGCCCAGCTGACCGTCTGTCAGGTCGTCACTCAGCTGATCGCTTGTCAGTTCTTCAATCGATATCGCCAAGGACCGTGAACAGCTGACGCCGTCGTTCATACGACGGCTCGAATATAACATTACCCCCCCTCTTTTCTTAAAATTGTCGTCCCGACAATCCACTTAGGCAAGGTCATTCTCTTTCTTGACCCCAGAGATCTTCACGGCTCTTGCCCTACCCTGAGCTGCTGCTACAGGTTATCGGACTCCATGAATACTTGATCTTAATCAAAGGTTCCGAGAATCTTGACTCTTCGCCTTCAGAGTACCGTCTCTATCCCCGTCCTCTAGGAAGTGATCAATATCTAGAATCTTTCTAAAACGATCCGCTTGTTCCGCTTCCACGTCCATTCCTTCCTTGGCTCCTCTTCGGACGGGGGGGGGGGGAACTTCCGTAGACCCAACGTTGTTTTGAAGAACATCCCAAGTCCCTGCATCGGCATTCGCCCAATGCCCCACGGAAAAACCACGGTCAAAAACCATGAGGGTGGCAGCTTTCTTAATTCGTTGTTGACGGACAAATTCTGATGAGCTAGACAACGATTCCGGGGAAAGCAATGAAAAAACGATGTTTCTGAAAAACATGGAAATGAATAAATCTTTATCCTTAAAACAAATATCTTACATTTATTAACGGGCTCAGACTTTTTAACCGACATCAAACCGTTCGTTCACAGAAAGAAGTCAGCCTATCAGAATTAACTATTTTCTTCCTATGCCTTTTCGACTTCTGAATACAATAGACTACATCGCTCAGTCTCTCAACAATTTCAAAAGGTCCCTCCCAATGCGACGATAACTTCGGCGCTTTTCCCACTTTTCGATGAGGATTGAAGAACCAAACTTTGCTTCTCACGGCAAAATGACACCTTCTTGCATTCCGATCATAACGAAATTTGGCAGATAAAGATTTCTAACCTAAATTCCGCCTGACAATCTCATGAATGAAATCTAATTTTTCTTGAAATTGATGGCAATAAACACTTGTCATCTCTGTTCTGGAAGGAGGAATTCCACACAACAAATCCAAGGGTAACCTAAGTTCTCGACCAAAATGCAACTCAGCCGTTGAAATTCTAGTGGATTCATGCTTCGAAGAATGATACGCGAGAAGAAACATCGGTATCCAACGATCTCAATCTTTTTTATTTACGGAAATAAATTTTGACAAATAATTTATAATAGTGAAATGTTGCCGTTCCACTTGGCCGTCAGACTGAGAATGTAACGCAGAAGTGCGTGTCTTTTTAATTCCTAACAACCTTGACTCTTCTTGGAATAAACGAGACTCAAAACTCCTACCCTAATCCTCCTACCCTAATCGGTATGAAGCTCCAGAGGTACTCCATGCCTACAACTAAATTGTTTCACAAATACATCTGCTACAGTAATGGCTCTTATGTTTTTCACAGGGAAAGCTTCAACCCATTTAGTGAAACAATCAACAATCACTAACAGATACTTATTTACTGAAAAAGTAATATGAAGAAGCCCAAGAATATCCATCTGAAGTCTCTCCAACGGTAATCCCACATTATAAACCTGCAAAGAAGACTTCCCCTTATCAGCAGGACCCTTCTTTATGATACAAATTTTGCAAGATTTACCAATTCTCGACATCCTTTTTACAAGTCGCCCAATAAAATTTCTTTCGAATCTTATCTAGAGTTTTATTTACTCCAAAATGTCCGCCGGGTGGAGAATCATAAGCCTCTTCAAGAATCTCTTTAATCCTACTGCAAAAAACAACTTGAAAAACACATATTTTTAAATTCGAACTCTCCCACTTTTTATAAAGGATCCTATCCTTTAGGATCAATAAATCCCAGTAGGACTAATAAATTTTTGCCGAAATATCACTTGAAGAAACGGTGTACCAGAGCGGTCGTTGTCATTGCTCTTTTCTGAGCAAAAAAATAGAAGGATCCTCTAGTCTCTTTTCTCTAGTTCCATCTAGTTGCTCTTTTCTCTAGTTGACAGAACCTTCTTCTCCGAAGGTTATTCATCCCAACATTTCCTTGTTATTTATAATCTCTTTTAATTCCACCCTTGAACTGTAACCACAAGAATCTTCCTCACAGAATCGACGAGAAAGTCCGTCAGCATTTTTGTTTGTGCTACCTTTTCTATAAACAATTATGAAATTATATTGTTGTATCTTTTCAATCTAACAGGCCAGCTGCCCTTCTAAATTCTTGAATGATGAACAACCATTTTAGAGACTGATGATCTGTTCGAATTTCAAACTCTTGTCCACAAGGATAATGATTAAAAGATTTTAAAGGATCCACAATTGCCAACAGTTCTCGCCTTGTAGCACAATGATTCCGCTCTGCTTTATTTAAAACTCAACTATAAGCTATAATAAGCCTATAATAAGCTATAACTTTCTCAGTTCCATATTGAATCTGCGACAAAACAGCACCAATTCTGTAGCCTGAAGCGTCAGTATCAAGAACAAATTTCATATTTTCTAAAGGAAAAGAAAGAACAGAAGGAGTAGTCAACGCTTGCTTAAGATTTACGAAAGCTTACTGACACTGCTCAGTCCAAAGAAATTTAGATAAATTCTCCGTTAAAGTATACAAAGGTTTTGCGATTAACGAAAATCCTTCTATAAATCTTTGATAATAAGAACAAAAACCAAGAAAACTTCGGATCTGCTTTTTAGTTGTGGGAACAGGCCATTCGCAGAAACTGGGGGAAAATAATTACACGTTCGTTAAAAGGAGAAACAAAGCCTTTATGTACATCGAATTGCACAGAAATACATTCTCGATCTTTTGCGTAAATCCCGATTAAAAGCCGCAACCGAAAATAGCTCGACAGCCCGCGTCTGCGGCTTGTCACAAAAACCAAACCCTCCTTTTCTTGTTTATCTTCGTTGCCCAGCTAACCGTCTGTCAGTTCGCTCAGCTGATCGCTTGTCAGTTCTTCAATCGATATCGCCAAGGACCGTGAACAGCTGACGCCGCCGTTCATACGGCGGCTCGGATATAACAATATCTAAATCAATATCTAATCAATATCAAGCGCGTCAGTGTTGCAAACTGTCGAAATAACACGCACTTCAAAAAGATACTAATAGATGGCCCACCCTGTATTAGATGTTTTTATTCTATTTGGTCTTAAAAATATATTGCTACAATAATAATACAACAATAATACCCTATCTTTTGTTAACTTATCGACCTTTGGAATTTTCTAAATCATCAAATTAACAAAAGTCAAGGCGCTATTGGAACAATATATTTTTGAGATAAAATAGAGTAAAAAAGTCTAGTATCACTTTTTTTCTGATAAATAGCGAGATAAGTTAAATATTGAAAAAGTTACCAAGTTTTCCTTAAATATCTAAAAAAATATTAGGCAAATAAAAAATGTTTCAAACGAAAATTGGCTCAAATTATTATTGGTAGAAAAAGATGATATAATAAAAAATTGAAGTTTTCATTTAAGAAAAGTAATCAGTGAATATCTCGAAAGTGGCACAATCTATAAACAAAATGATATAGTTGTTGTGTGTTCTTTTTGAAACCATACAACTTTTGTCTGAAATATTTTTCCCTAAAATGTCGCGTTTAGAAAAAATCGGATGGTACGGATGGTCTGTGACACCGTGTATATTATTTGTTACATCAAATGTTGCATAAAAAGAGAACACCTTCAACTATTAACTCGAAAATAATTCTATTAAATCGAAAATCTAAACTATCTTCAACTAATTTAGCTGATACATGAATTTGCAATAGCTTCAAAGTTTACACAAAGGCTTCCCGAGCCATTCGATTATTAGATATTGGATCCTCGGATTAAAACATCCTTAGGATAAGAAGCTCCCTGAGTTTTAGACAAAAACTAACGACGGCATCGTATTGAGCGGGTCAAAATCTTCCGGAAATGATGTGTTTTATTCGTTCCTCATGATGGACCAAAATCAGCCTTTTATACTTATACTGTTCTTTAGCAGTTTTGAATCGATAAAATGAATAGTTTTTTGAACTTCGTCAACTATTTTAAAGTACTCATCAGCCAGGTGATATTGTAGCGACCGAAATAGGTAGCAGCTCGACGAGACGAGATCCGATAAATAAGCCGCGTAAAGAATTTCCCAGACAATATACAAGATGTTCGATAATTACCTACCAACCCGAAATGTGTAATATAGAAAGGTAGATGGGTTAAGCTGAGAAGAAAAGCAAAATACAATTTTGCAAGAATCGCAATAATTATCGAGTTATTAATGACAGAAATCTAATGTGTTGGAACGCGCCAACACATGAGGGGCAGTCAAATGAAACGTAGCGGATGCCGGGCAAATATTGGGTTGGCAACTAAGTGATTGCGGATTTTGTCGACAGATGGATTTTACACTTTCTTTTGTTTCGTTAACGTGTTCAAAGTACCTATATTTTTTTCTTATTGTTTGGACTTCTACCTTTCATTTAGTACAAAAATTATATCGATTAGTTCTTTAGTTTTGTTTTTATCCCAATTTAAAAATGGAAGAGCAAGACGTGTACTTCAGACATATTTTATTATATTATTTCCGAAAAGGCAAGAACGCATCGCAAACACACAAGAAGTTATGTGCCGTATATGGGAATGAAGCCTTGAAAGAAAGGCAGTGTCAAAATTGGTTTGCCAGATTTCGTTCTGGTGATTTTTCATTGAAAAATGCTCAACGATCTGGCCATCCAGTTGAAGTCGATAAGACCCATATCAAAGCCATTATCGATTCAGATCGTCATAGCATAACACGTGATATTGCAGAGAAGCTCAATCGCATACATGCATTGAAAAAAATTTAAAAAAGCAAATTTAAAATTTTGAATTTTCATTCTTATTTAAAATCCGCAATCACTTAGTTGCCAACCCAATAATTCCGGGGCGATGGCGAGGTATGCGCTTTGGTGTTAGCCCTGCTTATGGACTCCCTACATACCGAAGGGGTTGGCACCCTGCCATTGTTGGCCTGACTGGGAGCTCTCGAAAGAAAAAAGAACGAGATGGAAGCGTCCAAAGAGGAGCAGCGTGCTGTGATACGATTTCTGACTGCCGAGGGCGAAAGTGCAGCAGGAATTTATCGTCGAATGCTTGCCGTATATGGTGAACATTGTTTTCATGAAAAGCTTGGGTATCGGAAAGTCTGTGCTGTGCATGCGTGGCGATTTTGAGTCGCTGAATCACAAGAGGCAAAAGCCCTTCGAGAGGGTCGATGGGACGTACAGCTCGCCCGCAACCGCGAGGCGAGCTGTACGCTTTTCGTCAGCTTTATTGGTGATCATTTTTTTTTTGCGGGGGACCGCGTACATAGACGTGCGAGATTTTTTTGGGTACTCCCACGTACTGATCGTTTGTGTATCCCTATCGCCGCGGATGGCTTCCGATCAGCAAGAGCAGCGGACGAGGGAGATTGGGCCGAGGAGTAACGAGTGGAGGAACAGAGAAGCAGCCGGGACGACAGAGAAACACCTCAGGTGATGTCCTTACTCTTAAAATGTTTTTGTGAGAAATTTTGCCGTTGTCACCGCACCGATGTCGATGTGTTTGTCTTTTGTTGTTAGCGGAGACAAATAAAAGGACGCACGACAACAAGGAGCCTCGATCACGTGGAAGACTCTCGAAAAGAAGAAAGAGAGAGGACGGAAAAACATCCCAACACCGCGTGATCGAAGGAGGAAAAAAGCAGAGCAAAGAGCGGAACGCTGGGTGTCGTCCCCAAGTCTCGTTTTCCCTGAATTCACTCCATGCGCAGACCCGAACAAAATTTTTTGTATGAAAAAGGATACCGATCAGTTATTGTACCGAGATATCGCACCTCGTGTTTCGCGGGCGTACCGAAGCTATCGAGTTAGGTGTACCGCAGTTATCGAGACAAGTGTATCGTGCGAGTGAGCAACTTTGTGAGAGAGAGAGAGAGAGAGAGAGAGAGAGAAAGAGACAGACAGAGACAGAGACAGAGACAGAGAGAGAGAGAGTGACCGAGCGGATGGACAGCGGCCGGAGCGAACGGACGAAGGAGGCGAGGACGAACGAAGGAGGGAGCGAACGAGTCGAGGAGCGCAATGTCGACGGACGAAGCTAGCGCAAGGCGTTCATAACTGTAAGAGTACCTTTTTGCGCTTATCCTTTTGTCTTAGAGAACCGCTTACGTAGCGAGATCGATCGGCGGCTGTCGGATAACTGTGCCTAGGAATCGGTTGCCAAAACTGTTTGACGGTCTTTCCACGGAACGCGGGGAATTTGCAAAATTGTACTTTACTTTTCTTTTCAGCTTAATCCGATCTACCTCCACACTTCGGATTGGCAGCTAATTATCGGACACCTTGTATAAATAATGTCCTTAGTCCATTTTGTGGTATATGATCGAGCGTAATAGTGTGCTGCAAAATCATTTGTCTACTTCTGTTGCCATTATGAGGTTTCTTTCGCTCTAACGTATCATTCAAATCGATAAATTGTTGATAATATTCCGCAGTAACAGTTTAGCCAGGATGCAGCAACTCGGGTAGGAAGGGCCCATGGGACCCTGAACTTCAGGATGGCACAGGTGCTCACCGGGCATGGATGCTTCGGTGAGTACCTGTGCCGTATAGGTAAGGAGCGCACGACGTCATGTCACCACTGCGGACATGACCATGACTCCGCGCAGCATACACTTCAGGAATGCCCCGCCTGGAGTGCTGAGCGCGGAGTCATGGTCAGGGCTCTGGGTCAGGACTTTTCGCTTCCTGGGATAGTTGGGGCGATCCTAGGGAGCGAAAAGAAGTGGGATGCATTCTCCTCCTTCTGCGAATCAGTAATGAAGCAGAAGGAGGAGGCGGAAGAAATGCGAAGAAGGGCAGAGGGTCGGGGAAGGAAAAGAAGTCGGCGCGAGAGCCACCGCCAGTGGAGGGGAGGGAGGAACAGAAGTAGGGAGGGGAACGCCGACTCGTCAGAGGAGGACGAGCTTAGGAGGATGGTGGGTCAACCACCTCCTCCTCCCCCCCTACCCCTCCTGCTCCCCCCAGGTACCAGCAAGAGGAAGAACCCGTAGGGAGCACGGTGCCCCTTGCGGGATTCAAAGAAAACAACCAATGAATGGAAACAGAGGGTGGCGGTGGTGGTGTTGCAACGACTCACCCCCCTGATGGTGGCGGCAGCAATGCTGACCGCCCCCCCTGCAGGGATGGCTATGGCGCCGCCGCCACCGCCACCCCCTGCTGCCCCTCCAATGACAGCGACGGGCGATGGTAGCGGGTGGGGGGCACGGCTCAGGCCCAGGCCCCACACCCGCAGGCCACCGACTCCCCTGAAAAAGGGAGTCGGATAAAAATAAGGGGGGGAGACGGTATCGATGGTGACAAACCGTTGAAAAAAATACCCCTCCCCCCTAAACGCAGATCCGACATATAAATCGGATATGCGGGAGGGGGGTCACTAGAACCCCCCACCCCATTCCTCTGCGGAGGTGGGGTGAGCCCGACGGCTAGGGGAGTACATCTCCCCATAACCGCCGGGCGGGAGGGTGGGGCATCGGGCGGGGACTCCCGGTGCCCCAACTAGCCCTCCCAACGGGTGGCTGGCTGATACGGTGGGTCAGTCAACCACACAACATGCATTGGCGGCGCCTCGTCTGGTCAGGAACGGTGGTTGAAGCGGGCTTCGGCCGGCTTCCCCCTTCCTGACTGAAGAGACGAGGCGTGAGGGGTGGGAAAGGGGAACGGTGGTCGAAGCGGGCCCTCGGGCCGGCTTCCCCCTTCCCCTGGGGGAGCGGTGGTTGAAGCGGACCTTCGGGTTGGCTTCCCCCCTCCCCTACCCCACCCCTCAGGGACAGAAGGTGCAACACCCGGACTCGGGGCCCCGATTGCAGTTACATGGCACCGGGGCCCCGACCCAAGTCCCTTCGCAGCGCCACCCGGGGAGGTTTTAGCCGGTAGGAGTCCGGCATAACCTTGGCTCTTCCCCGAGGGTCAGGGTATCCATGACGGATTTCCTCCTCGTCAAAAAAAAAAAGAAGGATGCAACAACTCGTCATACGTTACTCCTTCATACCTCACCAGATACTCAACAAAACTTTTTTGCGTAGATATTAGACTTCGGATTCGATATCAACAATCTGTCGGAATTTGCACGATTTTCTACGTTTAGGGTTGTCGTTAATACTCATTTTTATCACCCATAATGATTTTGTATGAAAAGTCTTCTTTTTAATCAAATCAGCAAAGACATTGATATGTCGAATCTTCGCTTCTTGTATTCCGGGCTCAGGTTGTGCGGAACCCATCTATCGCATAGTGAAATAAATTTTATTGAATTGATATAGACGATGAGATAAACATTGTTAAGTAACTTCGAATTATGATACAAGCTCATGTCAAGTTTGAGCTGAGTTTTCAGTCACAGTTGCTTGATTTTCCCGTTGTCGAATTGTTGTGGTTAATCCGGACTCGGTGATTACACAGCTCCACAAAAAAAGTGGTCGGTGCCTAAAACCGGACAAGTATATTCTTGTGCATTTTGATCCGCTGAATCCGAATCCGAGGTCAGAATTGGATAATTGCTAACTTTATTGTCCCTAACCTCAAAAAACTGATCATAACTTCACTCAACAAAATTAAGCTGTATATGGTTGAATTCAGCTTAAAAAATGCTACAATTCTTGTCATTACAAAAATTTTCAATTTGTAAAAATAAAGATAGTGGGAGAGGAATATAAAAAAATATAATATTTTTAAGAAATTTTATTACACAGTTGTAAGGAGCGTCAAAAACTACACAACTTTTATCTGAAACATTTTTTGTATCTTTCATAGTTTTTGAAATATACTCTTTGAAAACCAGGTATATCCATATAACTTGTAAGGGTGATTTTAACCCCTAAATATGAAATGATTTTAACCCTAAATATGAAATTGGGCACGTATAAAAAATAAGAGACACATATTTTTTTATACGTTTCACACGCCGTATACGTTTCATACGTATACGTTTCATACGTTTTATACGTTTTATACGCCCAAATTCATATTTAGGGGTTAAAATCACCCTTACAAGATATAGTATTGGGAACTTGATTAAGTTCTCGCTGCACCGATAGATGGTGTTATCTTGGCGTTTTTGCATCGGGCAATATTACAGCCAACTTCATTGTGAAGCTCCACCATCAAGTTCGAAGTGACAGTATATGTTACTCCACCGAAGCGTAAACAACATATTTTTTCATAGCATTAAACATGTTGAATTTCGTACCAAAAAAGGATTATTTGCGGGGAATTTTACTGCATTACTTTTTTCAAAAAGAATCTGCAGCTGAAGCACATAGAATTCTTGTGGAGACTTACGGCGACCATGTTCTGTCGGAAACAACATGCAGAGATTGATTTAGACGCTTTAAAAATAATGATTTTGATGTTGAAAATAAAGAACGCTCTGGTGCACCGAAAGAGTTTGAAGACGAAGAATTGGTAACATTACTCGATGAAGACCCATGTCAGACGCAAAATGAACTTGCAGAATCATTAGGAGTTGATCACACAACAGTTGCCAAAAGTTTAAAAGCATTAGGAATGATTCAAAAGCAAGGAAATTGCTGTACGACTTGAAGCCGAGAGACGTCGAACGGCGTTTTTTCACGTGTCAACAGCTATTCCAACGGCAGAAAAGGAAAGGTTTTTTGCATCGTATCGTGACTGGCGATGAAAAGTGGATACACTATGATAACCCGAAGTGTAGAAAATCATGGGGTAAGCCCGGCCATGCATCAACATCGACGGCAAAGCCGAATATCCATGGTTCCAAGCTCATGCTCTGTATTTGGTTGGATCAGCTGGGTAATATATTATGAACTCCTCAAACCCAACGAAACCATCACGGGAGATCGCTGTCGACTACAATTGATGCGTTCGAGCCGAACATTGAAGGAAAAACGGCCGCAATACGAGGAGAGACACGACAAAGTAATTTTGCAGCATAACAACGTTCGACCAGATGTTGCAAAACCGATCAAAACCTACTTGGAAACGCTCAAATAGGAAGTCCTACCCCACCCGCCGTATTCACCGGACATTGCTCCTTCCGATTACTACTTGTTCCGATCGAAGACTCATGGCCTGGCTGAGCAACACTTCCATTCTTATGAAGATACCAAAAAATAGGTCGACTCATGAATAACCTCAAGAGATGAATCGTTTTTTCGACATGGTATTCGTATACTGCCAGAAAGATGGAAGAAAGTAATGGCTAGCGATGGACAATACTTTCAATGACATGTTCTTTATTAATTTTTTCAAACAAAGCATTCATTTTCACGAAAAAACAGCGAGAACTTATTCAAGTCCCCAATATATGGGTATACCTGGTTTTCAGAGAGTATATTTCAAAAACTATGAAAGATACAAAAAATGTTTCAGATAAAAGTTTTATAGTTTTTGACGCTCCTTACAACTGTGTAATTATTCTTATTAAGATTTCTTAAAAATATTATATTTTTTATATCCTTCTCCCACCATCTTTATTTTTACAAATTGAAAATTTTTGTAATGACAAGAATTGTAGCATTTTTAAGCTGAATTCAACCATATACAACTTAATTTTATTGAGTGAAGTTATGATCAGTTTTTTGAGGTTAGGGACAATAAAGCTAGCAATTATCCAATTCTGACTTCGGATTCGGATTCAGCGGATCAAAATACATAAGAATATACTTATCCGGTTTTAGGCACCGACCACTTTTTTTGTGGGGCTGTGTTATCAATCAGAAAGATAAAAATCTCCATTCCGAAATTTTTGATACCGCTTTTTATAAATTTTATGTTACAATGTCTTCACTCAGAGTGGCTCTCCATAACTTTATCTCCATAGCTTTAGCAGCATTTTTTAAATTAAAGTACGAAAAAAGTGCCTCAAATACTGTTTATCAACCGCCATCGTGTTCACTGCTGTTTCGTGAAGTTATGTCGCCTACTTCGCCAGTATTGTATTGGGTGATTACATAAGTTCGTACCCGATTTTCATAAATGGCATTAACTTATTGCATGGCTGAGCTCCGGTGTTTTTGTTTACCAGGTACGTCGGTAATTACTTTCCGGTTTTTGTAACAGATCTCACTAGCCATAAGTATGCAATATTATGATTTGATACATATGTCATTTTATTCTACTGACATTAACCTCAAAACTACACAAGTTACGTTCCGCCAAAATAACAGCGTTATAGATTAATAATTTTTTTAAAATGTCGAGTTTTGTACCTGAAAACGTGCATTTGCGGCACGCATTACTTTTCTTGTTTAATCAAAAGAAAAAAGCCGCTGAAAGTCATCGTTTGCTGGTAGAGACTTACATGCTCCAACCATAAGAACATGTGAAACGTGGTTTCGACAATTCAAATGTGGTGATTTCAACGTTCAAGACAAAAAACGTCCTGGTAAGCCGAAAACGTTTGAAGATGCGGAATTGCAGGAGTTATTGGATGAAAACCCAACACAAACTCAAAAACAATTGGCAGAAAAGTTGAGTGTGAGCCGAGTAGCAATTTGTGAACGATTACAAGCGATGGGAAAGATCCAAAAGATGGGAAGATGGGTGCCACATGAATTGAATGACAGGCAATTGGAAAATCGAAAAATCGTCAGTGAAATGCTGCTTCAAAGGTATGAAAGGAAGTCATTTCTGCATCGAATAGTAACGGGTGATGAAAAATGGATTTATTTCGAAAATCCCAAGCGAAAAAATCATGGTTATCACCTGGCGAAGGCGGCCCATCGACTGCCAAATCGCCAAATCGCTTTGGTCGTAAGACCATGCTCTGTGTCTGGTGGGACCAGGTTGGTGTCGTATATTATGAACTGTTGAAACCTGGAGAAACAGTTAATACTGATCGCTACCAACAACAAATGATCAATTTGAACTGTGCATTGATCGAAAAACGTCCACAATATACTCAAAGATATGATAAGGTGATTTTGCAGCATGACAACGCGCCGTCTCATACAGCAAAACCAGTCAAAGAAGTGTTGAAATCACTTGGATGGGAAGTTTTATAGCACCCACCGTACTCTCCAGACCTGGCTCCATCCGACTACCACCTTTTCGCATCGATGGGGCACGCGCTTGCAGAGCAGTACTTCGCCGATTTCGAAGAAGTTAAAAAATGGCTCGATGAATGGTTTAGCTCAAAGGAGAAACAGTTCTTTTGGAATGGCATCCATAAATTGCCTGAGAAATGGGCAAAATGTATAGAATCAAATGGCCAATACTTTGAATAAATATATTTTAACTATCCATTGTAAATAACGTGTTTTCTTTAGCGAAAAAACCGGAAAGGAATTACTGAAACACCTGGTAGTTATGCTGCATGCACTGAATAGGTGACAGTGTCTTGTGTCACTTTAGCGTCAGGCATCGTTCAAATAAGTCGACTTGCGCATAAAAGAAATTTTTAAAAATGTAGAACAAAAAGATACATTTGCAGCATGCAATGCTATGTGAATTTTAGAAAGGCGTGAGTGTTGAAATTGCACAAAAAAACATTCAGAGCGTTTATTTTAACCGTGCTTCTGCTCTCCGGTTAAATTAATTAAAAAGTGGTTTGGCAAATTTCAAAATGGTTATTTCAACTTGGAACATCAACCCCGCTCTGGACAGCCTTCTAGCATTGATGACGATTGTGTGTGCCTTAGTGGAAGAAAACCCAAGGATTACAACTACTAGGTGCGCAACTAAGTTTCTGGGTTTCACACATGGATGGCGCTAACAACACATGTAGTCGACATACATGTCTGAAGTTGTGTTTTTTATAACTTGGACATCTGTTAACAATAACCAGTCGTAATACCAACACATATCGCAACGCAAAAATATTCTCTCTAACAACGAAGATGTCGAGTTTTGTGCCAAATAAACAGCATTTGCGGGAAGCTTTGCTTTTCTGCTTTAACTTGAAAAAAAAGTGCAGCTGAAGCACGTCGTTTGCTTGAGGAGGCCTACGGCGAACATGCACCATCGGAAACTACCTATGAAGATTGGTTTAAACGCTTCAGAAGTGGCGATTTCGACACTTCTGGAAGGACAAGGAGCGTTCCGGAAGACCAAAAACAATTGAGGACGCCGATCTGCAAGCGTTATTGGATGAAGATGATACGCAAACACAAGATTAACTTGCGAAGGCATTAAACATGACTCGCCAAGGTATTTCCAAACGTTTATATGCCATGGGAAAAATTCAAAAGGAAGGAAAATGGGTGCCGCATGAGTTGACTGAGAGACAGATGGAAAATCGAAGAGCCACTTGCGAAATTTTGCTTTTGCGGCATGAAAGAAAGAGTTTCCTACATCGAATTGTTACTGGCGATGAGAAGTAGATATATTTCGAGAATCCCAAACGCAAAAAATCGTGGCTTTCACCTGGCGAAGCATCAACATCGACGGCACGGCCAAATTGCTTCGGAAAGAAGACAATGCTCTGCGTTTGGTGGGACCAAAAGGAATCGTATACTATTAGCTGCTGAAACCGGGCAAAACTGTCAATGGGTATTGCTAACGACAACTAATCAATTTGAACCATGCAAAATCGGCCAGAATGGGACGAGACACGAACAAGTGATATTGCAGCACGACAACGCTCCGTGCCATCGCACTTCCATCGTCCAGGTCACCATCAAAACGCTGAAATAGGATCTGCTACCGCACCCGCCGTATTCGCCAAACCTAGTCCCTTCCGATTATCACTTGTTCCGGTCGATGGCGCATGGCTTGGCTGGGCAACACTTGGCCAATTTCGAAGAAGTGCAAAATTGGTTGGATAAATGGTTTCGGTCCAAAGACGCGTCGTTTTATCGTCGCGGTATTCATGTATTGCCAGAGAAATGGCAAAAATGTGTAGCTAGTGAAGGACGATACTTTGAATAAACCATTTTATGTATTTTATGTATTTCTCTTGAAATTTTCCATTTTTCATTGATCAAAAAACCCGGAAACTTAGTTGCGCACCTAGTAAGGTGATTACTAAGAGGCTGAAAATCGATAATTCTATCGCGTTTCGCCATTTAAAAAAGCTTGAATACATTTCTAAGCTCGATACATGGATGCCGCATCTCTTGATTGAAAGGAATAAGCTGAACCGCATAAATGTGGCCATTTCTCTCCTCGCATGTAACAAAAAAGAGCCTTTTGTGGATCGAATGGTAATAGGCAATGAGAAGTAGATTCTGTACAACAACGTACAGCGAAAGAGGTCTTGGAAAAAAGCAGCTGAAGGTGCAGAATCCGTCGCAAAAGCTGGTTTGCATCCACTGAAGGTGTTGTTATATGTTTGGTGGGATTGCAAGGGCATTATTCACTTCGAGCTATTCCGACGCAGCGAAACAATTATGGCAGACAAGTACTGTGAGCAACTCACTAGATTCGATGCGGCTATTCGAGAAAAACGTTCGGTTTTGGCCAATCGGAAAGGCAGCATTTTCCATCACGATAATGTTAGACCCACGTCGCCCAACAGACGCTGCGAATACTGCAGGAGTTGCAATGAGAAATTCTCTAGCACCCACCATATTCTCCAGATATTGCGCCTTTAGATTTTCATCTATTCCGATCTTTGCAGAATAGTTTGAATGGCGAAAATCTTAAGCTCGGGGAAGCTGTCGAAAACCACGTCATGAACCTTTTTTCAAGGAAAACCAAGCTCTTTCTTCAAAAATGGAATCAACAAGTTTGTAGATCGTTGGAAAACAATTGTAGAGAAGAATGGAGACTATATAATTGATTAATAAAACTGTATTCTTTAAAATTTAACCTTTAAAGTTTATCTTCAAATTGGGCATGAACTTATGCAATCGTCCAATATAATGTTTTGAGAACTTAATGGTATACACTTATAAACCGTAAAAAAACGGGAAACTATTTAATTTTAAAACGAAATTATAAGGTACGAAATGTAAAGGCACGAATTAATTTATGCACCTCATATCTGATTTGAATATATGTTCTAAAGGACACATACGCTTTATGATAATTGTTGCTATCAAAAATGTATCTCATTCCATCACAGATTAATAACATAACGAAAGGTAATACAAATATTTTCAAGAATTTCCGAGAGTCTTCGAAAGCACTTTTAAATGTATAGTCAGCTGACAATTTTATTTTCAGACAGAAGAACTAATTTTACATCAAAATAATTCAAAATATAAATGAGATTAACGTTAAGCACTTTAAAAATGCTACTGGCATTCAAAAATGCGATCAGATCATCGCAAACAAACGAGTAAGTGGAAAGATGGTAATGTCAAATCCGACGATACCAATCAACATCTTAATTTAATAAATACTTTGTAATCAATAGAATCATTCGGAAAACCGTGTCCTATTCTTGTTATGTTTCTATTATAACATAATGCCAGTACAGTCTGTCACATTTCTATTTTTATGAATTTATATGCTAAGTATTATTTATTCAGTTCATACTGTGATTCACAGTCACATGATGCTTGCACTTTATGGTTTCTGCCGTGTTGCTAGTTATAGTATGTCAACAGATTATTTTGAAAAAATTAATAAGGACACAGTGAATAGGAATCGGTTGATCATTCTTAACTAGATCTACTTACATTTTTCTAATGTTTGGCCATTAGAATAACTTATATATTTTTTGGATGTTTCTACAATTAAATCAAATCCTTGCAAGACAATAGACATGAGATATGACAAATATTGATGCAACATAAAATTTCTATTAACATTTTACTACTTTCCTGTAAAAATCGTAAATTTTTATTTACCGATTTCTGCATCTTCGGCTCTGCATCTTGAGTTTTATTTAAAAATTGTTCAGCCATGGCTGAAACTTTATTATAGCCAAGCACATTTCCTTCTTGGATTTTCTTGCCTATATTCTTCAGAGTATTGTCTATGTCAGCGTACTTACTGTAAGTGTCTCTCTGATTGTTGCCCCGCTTTTCCATTTTGATCTGCCGAGCTAAAAACTGAATAAAACATATACACATCTGAAAAAATGTAGGAACGTCAGCGCTATTGAGTATTTTATGCTAACCTGCTCGCGACTCCACTTCGGCACTCTTTCTATGCGATCGTGGCGCACACTGCGCCCCATTTTATTCTCTTCGATTTTCTTCTCAATTTCCTTTACGTTCCAGTCAGTTTTTTCAATCTTACCTATATAAAGGAATATTATACAATTAGTTTGCAACACATAATAAGATCAAAATTGTAAAAAAAGGACAATAAAGAGAGTCAAAGATAATTGCAGAAGAGCATATAATCCAAATTACAGTAGTTTATACGGAAGATTTCGACTATAATATTTGATCATCATTAGCATACAAATATCCAAACCGAAAACATATACATTATATATATAAAAAGAAGGCAGAGGCAGTTAACACCATAGATTTCCAATCAGTTCATAAATCCGAATAAAAACTTTAAAATGAGTCCCACATCTATATCAACCAATTGAATAATGAATGAATAAAGATGTTATAGCTAATGGGCAAACGCCAATATATTGTCTTTAAAAAAAGTAATAATACAGCATGGATAGTCTACCGCAGATGTAATAAATGATATTGGATCAACGGTCAGCAGTCATACAGTAAAGTAATAATAAATAAATAAATTAATAATGTGACAGACAAATGGCTGAAGGCTTATACAGGGTGTCTCAGAACTTTGGGACACGGGCTCCGTAGGGACATAGAGCTAAGTGTGAGGAACAAAAAATTCCTCTACCATAATGTGAAAATCGTAATAGTTTTTTAGTAATAACCGCGTAAAGTTTGGCGTTTTCCATGCTCAGCGCGGCCTATAGACGCTCTGCGGCAAGTTGTATGCGTAGGGGCTGAGCGATAACGTGGCTCGCGTTGACCGTCGCGCGGCGTCAAAGCGCCAAGGCGTCATCGCGACAGTCAGCACGAGACGCGTTATTGCTCAGCTCCTACGCACACAGCTTGCCGCGGAGCGTCTATAGGCCGCGATGGGCGTGGAAAACGTAAACTTTACGCGGTTATTACTAAAAAACTATTACGATTTTCACATTATGGTAGAGGACTTTTTTGTTCTTCTCACTTGGCTCTATGTGCCTACGGAGCCCGTGTCCCAAAGTTCTGAGACACCCTGTATATCATATATGACAAGTGAATGAATAGATATATGTAAACAAAAAAAGTCGAAAAGTTGTTATTAATTATTATGTTTATGTCATAGACATAAGAATAAGGAGACAATAGTAATCCGAACTGTAGGCGATGAGGGTGAAGCCGCTGTGCGGGGCGAGGAATGTGGTCACATAATACGATATATTTGGTGCAGCACAGATGATTGGCTATAAAGTACTTATAAAGCAATCATTATTTCCTTAAAAGCGATTCTGGATTTATTGAAAAATAAAAATAAAAACCTAATAGTGAAGAAAAAGCTAATAGCTGAAGAAAAAGAAAAAAAGCAACTGTGCAGAAATAACTGTTGATTACACAGGGCTGCGAAAATAACACTTTCGAATCCCCATTAAGATCTAAGGGTGTTTTTCTGCATAATTTTTTGCGCTGAATCTGAATCTGGCCGCAGAATTTGTCTAGCATGTCAGAATTTTAAAATATTCTAACCTAAACGTGCAAAAAGGGCCGTTATTTGACATTTTTAGATGGAAATAACTTTGTAACGATACGCCGATCGTTACGAATCGGGCCGCGCGAAATGCATTTCGACCACGGGTTATGCACCCTGCGCAGGGTGCAAGCGAGCGGACGACCGAGCAAGCGAGCGAGAGGGGCCACGAGCGAGCGAAATGAACAAAGGAGCGAGCGAGCACGCGGTACGCGCGTGGAGGCAAGAACCGCCTCGACGCGCGCGGCATGCGGCCGTCACATGTATTCCGTGCCACGAGATACGGAGGGGGAACCGGAGTCGTACGGGCGGCCGATATAAGGCGCCGTGCGACTCACGAGAGGGACCTTTTTCTTCTGACGTCTCGTCGGAAAGAGACGAGTCACCGACCCGCCCGAGAGTTCTCCGGCATTTTAGCGAGTGTACTCGTGAATTCCTGGGGCGAGAGTCCTCGCCGTACCCGACACGGGCGTGTTCGTGATTTCCCGGGGCGAGAACTTCGCCGTAACCGACACGAGCATACTCGTGATTTCCCGGGGCGAGAGTCCTCGCCGTACCCGACACGAGCGTGCTCGTGATTTCCCGGGCGAGAGTCCTCGCCGTAACCGACACGAGCATACTCGTGATTTCCCGGGGCGAGAGTCCTCGCCGTACCCGACACGAGCGTACTTGTGATTTCCCGGGTGAGAGTTCTCGCCGTACCCGACACGAGCGTACTCGTGATTCCCAGGGGCGAGAGTCCTCGCCGCGTCTACGCGAGTGTGCTCGCCTATCACCGGGGCAAGTGTCCTCGCCATCCTGCGGGCGTGTTCCCCTCGCATAAGCGCCACGGGCTAATCCGTGCCCGATTCCCACCGTCGCGAGCGAGACCGACATTCGGGAGCGGAACCTCCTGAGACCGAAAGCCTCGGCAAGCGTGCCGATTTTGCGTCACGGGCGCACGTCGCGAGTATCGCGACAACGAGCACGACTGATCGCCTCTGCGAGGAGAGGCGATCAGCGGGCGAACGATCCCCGAACGGAAGCGACCGCCGTATCGTCACGGGAGGGCAATCGGAAACGACACTGGTTAAGCGACCCAGTTTGCGAACAGAATCACCGCTGCCGTCTCGGCCGATCTCGGCGTATTATATTTTGCTAGATCAATTATTCTTTTAATAAAGCATTATTAACTCACATGTCAACTCGTCAATTGAGCACGATCCCTTCCCGCCTTTGGGTTCCGACGGGCCGGGTCTCGGCGGAGCCCTATTCTACGACGTAAGCGGGAAGGACTTGCATGGACGCACACCAGGCGTCACAACTTTCAAACGCGATATTACTCGTTAATTTGGTCAACAATTCAAACAATCAAAATTCGGATTCCTCATAAAGAAAATCTACGGAAATGCATGTACGTGGTTTCCGAAATGTTTTACAACTGAGGACACTTTATATTAACAAATGCCATTTTCTTTGGTACCTAAGCACCGAACATTTTATCAGACCGATTTCTTTAGAATTCTGTATCAAAGCGTTTTTCAGATCACTGATTACGATTTTGAAGGCAGAATTTGGCTTTTCAAAATGGTGGATAAAATATAGCGGCCCGAAAATAAAAAGTCGTTATAATTCAATTAAGAATTTCTACCAAAAGGTTTTTTGGGTCACTGATTACGACTTTGAAGTCAAAATTCGGAAATTCAAAATGGTGGATCTAATATGGCCAGGATGATGAGATAGAGCATGATCCAGCCAACTAAGGCAAGATAAGGCATGAAAATGTCGTCTAGTAATATTCAAAGTGATTTGTAGAATCTTTTTTTTCTCTTCGAAGCTTCGAGAATTGGAACGTCTTTTGTGAGTAACATTGGTTTCACCTCTTTCCAAACACCAGCAATAGTTAGCTAGCATATTCCACTTTCCTTGATATCTTTGTTCTATTTCTTTAATATCCTGATGAAAACGTTCACCTTGCTCCTCACTCACGTCTCCAAGATTGTCAGAGAAGTAGTTAAGGTGGGAATGCAAAAAGTGAAATTTAAGGCTCATGTTGCATCCCAAATTCTTAAAGTGATTCAACATATTTGTAACAAGAACCTTGTAATTTTTTTCTTTCACATTTCCTAAGAAGTCTCTGATCACTTTCTTGTAACTCATCCATGCTTTTTTCTATCGTCGTTTTCACAAAATCATCGTCCTTCATAAGCCTTCTAATATCAGGACAATAAAAATTCCTTCTTTACTTTTAGCTTTACTTAAAGATACGAATTTTTTAAGGAAGTACTGGAAACATTTAAGCTACTTTATGTATGCGGTAAGTTCCGGCAAATACTGCGGTGACTAATCAGAAGACAGACACAGGTCCGGTTGTGGTAAGCTCCGACTACGCATCGCACGGCGTTGAAATCAAAATATTTTAATTTTTCCGCATTATGCCGCATGTCATACGTACGCAGGACGATTTTCGGAACGTGAAAATATGAATGTTTAGAGTCTGACTTTGTAGATTATATAGGTTTATAGGTTATGTAGGTTTGTAGCTTTGTTGGTTATATCGTTATGTCGTATGAAACTATCAAACATGGATTTTATAAATAATGAAAATTCATCAAATATGGAGTATATTAGTGATGCATACGGGGCTATGTTCCAAAACTCAACGAATAGAATAGCCATTGATTAACATCTGCCGCGCATAGGAGTCGCTTTCTGCATATGTTTACCGGAGCTCACCGCATATATGGAGTCTTAGCTTTACTGTCTTCATTTAATGTTTTAACAAACTGCTTCATTGATCCTTTATGAGCAAGAATGGTAGCAGTACGTCTCTCGGATCAATCAATGTTTCGTTCACAATATTTCGTGAAGCTGCTTCCAATGACTTTCTTTTTGGCCAATTGTTCTGTTTCCAATGCAACTCATGCGCTCTGCTATCCTACTCATACAAGAAACAAGGAAATTTTGTGTAGCCACCTTGCTGCCTAAGAATCATGCTAATTGCTTTTAGGCACCATAAAGTTTCCATTTATGATTTTCATACTGCACTAATTCAAAAATGAGTTTCATATTGGTATAAGAATCGTGTAGGTACGCCAAGTGAAATATGGGAATTGAAGCATATTTATTTCCATCGTGTAAAAGAACACCCTTTAAACTTGTTTTAGAAGCATCTTTGAAAACTCTCCAATCTTTAAGATAGTACTCTATTCCGAATTCTTGTAATAAACCAGGTCGTCATTGCAAAATACCATGGAATCTTGTTCAGAAAAAAATTTCAAAAATCTTTTTTCACGAAACCTATACTAATAGATGGTTGTTCCATCTATTAGTATAGGATGTAGTTTGGAGATTTCTTTCTTATAATCAAAATCCTAATAGTTCGGTCTTTTCTTTCGATAAATCTAAATCTCTGATTAAATCATTCAGTGCAACTTGTTCGATCAATTGTGGAGTAACATCACAGTCATACGAAATAAAGTCCAAATTATCAGATGCTTTTTCAAATGTAGGTTCCTTTTTACATTCATCTATCATTATTAGAGAAGTTGAAAGATTTTCTGAGGCTACGGGAATAGGTTTCGTAACAGATGCTACATCTGGATATTTTATAAGATGTTTAATTTTACTATTAAAACCGCGCAAGTTACATAAACAAAAATAACATTCTTCATGACGTGGTTGTGTACTTTATGCGGAACCCAATTTTTATCTCAGTATTGGATTTCATGATTGAAATATTGAAAGTACGACACTTTAATAGAATTATTAATATCACATCTTTGTTTCTCGAGGACATACTGACCGCAAATGTAATATAATTTATCCGGATGGTTTATACAAACTGTGTTAGACATTGTGACATACAGGGTGTTATAAAAGTCCAGGAAGAGCAGAATAACTCGAAAAATATGAGTTCTAGAAAAAATGCGAAACACTGAGTTTTTATGATTTTTTCCTGGCTATCTGACTGTGACATTGGACTTGACCTTGACAATGACCTTGAAGGTCATTTCAAGGTCAGGTCAATTTTTTAAATAAGACCCCATACTTTTGACCCCAGTAATGAAAAGAGTGGAAAATTTTACGTTCGGATATGACCTTGAACATTGCCAAATTTGACCTCTGAAGGTCACATAAAGGTCTAAGCTTGTTTTAGGCTGAAAACGCGAATATCTTCGAAAATGCACCTGGTAAGAAGCAATGTTACGCATAAGAATAAGAATGTAGAGGTCAACGAGGGACATTCAACCGTGACCTTGCCCTTATTCTCAAGGTCATGAGTTAAGATTTTTATTAAGGTCAAACCGGACTTTTTTAGGACTGAAAATCCATACTTTTGACCTAAAAGTGTTAAGATTGAAAAATTTTACGTTCGGATATGATGTTTTCATACTTTATCTATATAACATCACATACTTTTCCCCCATAATGTGAAGAGTGAGATTTTACGTTACGTACGAGGTCACACTCCGATTGTTGGTAATTTCTCAATACCGGGCGCCATTTTGGATCGGTCATCTTGAATTTGTAAAATCCAACGTCGGATCCGATTTCAGAAACGACTTCAAAAACTCCTTAAACGAGATCCAATTTTTATTATTCTTAAATATCGGCCGCTATCTTGAATCGGCCATCTTGAATTTGCAAAATCCGACGTCGAATTCGGTTTCAGCGAGCTCAAAAATCCCAGGATCGGTATCCGAAAAATTTATTCGCCATCGATAAAGTGTATGCTTCAAGGTTTTTATTTGTCTCGATTCTATCAGTGTCAAACAGATAATAGATTGTTTTTGAGTTTTCATCGATTTAACAAGTTTTGGTGTCATTCTAGTCCGTTTTGAATTATTATCATATTATTATTAACGATCAACGGTACATTACTTATTATTTTTATTTAAAGGTAAAGAAACCGAATTTTTTATACCAAATTTTTGCAAATTTTTTGCTTTCAATTCCAAATGGCTTTTCTTATAGAGCATGAGAGAATTTCGCTATTGATGATGAGAGGATGGGGGGATAGACAAAGGTCATACAGTGAAGTGAGATTGCTGTTCAATGAAAACTTTCGTAATGAAAACGAAGGTATTTCAATATCGACTGTATCACCATCAGACGATTTGTAGAAACTGGGAGTAATAAAAACCGCCAAAAATCTGGGAGGCCAAGGTCCCAAACGACAGAAGAGCGACAATTTGAAGTAGCCCAATCATTTGTTGAAAATCCCAGATTGTCAATTAGAAAAACATCTCAACAGCTTCAAATGAGTGTATTGTCGATTTCCAAAAATCTAAAGACCATTAAGTTCCACACTTACAAAATTCATCTCCACCATGAGTTGAATGAGGATGATTTTGACCGCAGGGTGCAATTTTCAGAAGTTATGATGCAAAGAATTGGTCAGCAACCGAACTTTTTGCATAATATCGTTTTTTCAGACGAAGCGTCTTTTGAAATTACTGGTAAGGTAAACCGTCATAATTTTAGATATTGGGACAACGAAAATCCTCATTGGATGCTTGAAGCACATACGCAGTGACCTCAAAAATTGAATGTTTGAGCAGGTCTTTATGATAATCAAGTGATTGGGCCTTTTCTTATAAATGGGAATTTGAACTCAGAAACCTATCTGCAGCTTCTAACAGACCAAATTGTTCCATCAATACAAGAGATTGTTGGTGATAATTTTGATGATGTTTGGTTCCAGCAAGATGGGGCACCGCCACATTATGGACGCATTGTTCGGAACTATTTAAACGATACTTTCCCTAATCGATGGATAGGTAGAAGAGGAACAATCGAATGGCCACTGAGATCGCTCGATATTGCACCACTTGATTTCTTTCTTTGGGGCTACATAAAAAATAAAGTTTATTTCACTAAACCTCGTAACCTGGATGAGCTTCAACAACGGATCATAGACGAATGTGCTGCAATACCTCCAGAAATGATAAGGAGTGCGACTGACAATTTGTACGTCCGCTTAGCACACTGTCAAACGGTCAATGGGGAA
The DNA here is from genome assembly GCF_003227715.2 of Harpegnathos saltator. Taxonomy (NCBI): domain Eukaryota; kingdom Metazoa; phylum Arthropoda; class Insecta; order Hymenoptera; family Formicidae; genus Harpegnathos; species Harpegnathos saltator. The sequence continues at coordinate 36,387 of NW_020229981.1, forward strand.
CATTTTGAACATCTCTTGTAATTTCAGGCCGAGTTACAAGATGCTTCGCCTTCGGTGGCCGGGATTAACTGAACCTTGCCTTCAGTGGTCGGGTTTAAGACACCTTGCCTTCAGTGGTCGGGTTTGAAACACCTTGCCTTTAGTGACCGGGTTTAAGACACCTTGCCTTCAGTGGTCGGGTTTGAAACACCTTGCCTTAAGTGACCGGGTTTGAGACATCTTGCCTTCAGTGGTCGGGTTTGAGACGCCTTGCCTTCAGTAGTCGGGTTTGAGATACCTTGCCTTCAGTGGCCGGGTTTGAGACGTCTTGCCTTAAGTGGCCGGGTTTGAGACGCCTTGCCTTCAGTGGCCGGGTTTGAGACGCCTTGCCTTCAGTAGTCGGGTTTGAGACACCTTGCCTTCAGTGGCCGGGTTTGAGACACCTTGCCTTCAGTAGTCGGGTTTGAGACATCTTGCCTTCAGTGGTCGGGTTTGAGACACCTCGCCTTAAGTGGTCGGGTTTGAGACACCTTGCCTTCAGTGGTCGGGTTTGAGCCACCTTGCCTTCAGTGGTCGGGTTCCGAGATGCTGTACTTTCAGTAGACTTCACGATCAGTGAAGTAATGTAAAACGCATAATTTTGAGAACAAAGTCAAGGTTGAAAACGTCATATCCGAACGCAAAATTTTTCAATCTTGACACTTTTAGGTCAAAAGTATGGATTTTCAGTCCTAAAAAAGTCCGGTTTGACCTTAATAATAATCTTAATTCATGACCTTGAGAATAAGGGCAAGGTCACGGCTGAATGTCCCTCGTTGACCTCTACATTCTTATTCTTATGCGTAACATTGCTCCCTAGCAAGTGCATTTTCGAAGATATTCGCGTTTTCTAAAACAAGCTTAGACCTTTATGTGACCTTCAGAGGTCAAATTTGGCAGTGTTCAAGGTCATATCCGAACGTAAAATTTTCCGCTCTTTCCATTTCTGGGATCAAAAGTATAGGGTCCCATTTAAAAAAATTGACCTGACTTTGAAATGACCTTCAAGGTCATTGTCAAGATTAAATCCAATGTCACAGTCAGATAGCCAGGAAAAAATCATAAAAACCCAGTGCTTCGCATTTTTTCTAGGGCTCATATTTTTCGAGTTTTCTGCTCTTCCGGGACTTTTATAACACCCTGTATATATTAGGTTGTTCGGAAAGTTCGTTTCAAATTTTTGAAATAAATTAAGAGCGCAATATTTTACACAAAGAGGAACTTTATAGAAGCAAATATGTACCGTTTTGTTCAACGACCTTGGCCCATCTTTCAGGAAGCTGCATGATGCCTTTGCTCCAAAATAAAGGTTTCTTATTGGCGAAGAATTTATCAAGATGACTTTTGAGGACTTTCAAAGACTCGAATTTCTTGTCCCGAAGAAAATTTTTTAAAGAAAGAAATAGATAGTAGTCAGATGGGGCAAGGTCGGGAGAATATGGAGGATGAGGAAGAACGTCCCATTCGAAGTCTAACAGCTTCCTACGGATAGGCATTGCGACGTGAGGTCTGGCGTTATCATGATGGAAAACAATTCCACGCCTGTTGGCCAATTCAAGGCGCTTCTGTGCGATGGCAGTCTTCAGTTCGTCCAGTTGAAGGCTGTACTTCGCCGCGTTGATGGTTTCGTTTGGTTGAAGAAGCTCATAATATACCACGGCCTTAAAATCCCACCAGATACTCAGAAGAACCTTTTTCGCATGAAGCCCCGTCTTGGCCACTGTTTGCGTAGATGCGTCGCTGGTTCCCCACGACCTCTTGCGGCTAACATAATTGTATAGGATCCAACTTTCATCGCCTGTTATGATCCTCTTCAAGAACGGTTCTTTTTGGTGCCGTTGCAGCATATCGCAAAACGTTCACACGTTCCAGCAACTGCCGTTCATTCATTTCGTGTGGCACCCACACATCCAGTCGACTTGAGAATCCTAGCTTCTTCAGATGGTCATGCACGGTGGAAACAGACTTGTGCAGAATGTCGGCGAGTTCTCTCTGTCACTCGAGGATTTTCGTGCACGAGATCCATAAGAAGCGTTTCATCAACCTCCTGAGGCCGGCCTGAGCGAGCTTGATATTCCATGTTGAAATCGCCAGCTTCGAATCTTCGATACCATTTTCGAACTGTCTGGTGAGTGACGCAGGCATCTCCATATACTGAGAACATCTCATTCAGGGTCTGCGAAGCCGTGAAGCCACGTTTAAAGCAATATAGCATCACATGACGAAAATGGACTTTTTGGTTCTCCATTTTTCAAACTGATTTCTGACGAAATAGTTGCACTTAGGAAGATCTGCGAAGTTTCCTTAGCGGGCTCATAGATCCGGGAATGTTTGTTGACAAACATAAAATCGTTTAGAGCGCCCTCGTACAGCGCCCTCTTACTGATTACATAGAAATGTGGAGCGCGCGAAATTTGAAACGAACTTTCCGAATAACCTAATACATATATATACAGATATATATACACAACACGTGCACGCATGCATGCGCACACGCATTAGAAGAATTCAAATTTCTATATTTAGCTATAAAAAACCTTTACCACAAGAATATAAAGATTAAAAAATATATACAAACCAATAGCACGTAAAAGGTCCTTAGGTTTCTTCTCAGAAGGTGCTGTTCCTTTCAGCTTATCTTCAAAATTTCTGATTCTTCCCGAGAATTCCTCGTCCACACTACCTTTTCGGTAACTAACATGTATCTTGGATTCTCTATCCTAAGATAAAAATTGATTACTTAATATAGATTTCTTACAGATAATAAATAAAAGATTTAAAAGGTATTAGTACAAACAATACAAAACAACGTAAGCATAATCATAATCATCATGTCAGTATTTAGCATAAATCTACATATAAAAGTAATAAAAGAATTGAATTCAGAAGTCAAATTTTTCTTTCTTCCAAAATTGTAACTATAATTTATTTCGAGAATTAATCGTTATTAAAATTGAAAAGTTTTTCAGATAGAAAGCAAACTTTATTTCAACAAATATAAAAATTGTTTTAAGCGAAGGAAAGCATTAAAGTTCAGTTTTCAAAAATCTAATCTAATCTATTAAATAACAGATAGACCAAAATCTATTCCATAGTAATTTTTTACAGATATTACAATAAATGTTTTACAATAAACAATAAAAATTTTAATATTTTTGTAAGTAGAATAATAGAAACAATTGATTAATATGAACAAAGCATACAAAAACAAAATATCATTGCATTTTGTAGAAGCTTTAATGCATCAGTACAGGGATTAATTGAATCAATCTCGGTTTTTCTCGTTATTCTATTTATTAAAGGCGAAGTCATAAAAAAATGAATATTTTATTAGGTATTTCAAATATTATGCTGAATTTGTAGTATCAAGATAAACTATAATATATACTATAATAATAAACTGTAATATATACTATAATAATATATACTATAATAATAAATATATATTTATATGCACAAAATAACCACAGAAATATATCTATATTTTCGTATTCAAAAGGGTATTGGGATCGGTAAGCATCATTTTAAACATGTACTTTAACAAATTTTTGTGTTAAATAACATAGATATATGACTTTTTTCAAACATTCGTAATTTTTCATGTTCAAGATCATTTAAAGGTTATATTGTGATAAGTTGCAAAACTCTTTTTCAATGTTGGCTATAAAAGCGCGCAAACAAAAATATATAATTCCATAAAGAAAAAAAAAGTACCTTGATATTCAAATCTCTGAAAAATGACTTTAAAAAAATAATTTTTTCTGTTACTATAATTATCTCCTCGAATGATGCAATTTTTTCCTTAGACATTTTTTCATATAATCAAAAAAATTTTTTTAATTTAAGAAGTTCCATTTGAGAAGACCACTTTGTATACAGGGTCTGCCGCAAAATGTATCAATCCACGAATAATGGCAAAGTACGTCAACCTGAGCACAAAGACCATTGTTATTTTGTAAACAACGTGTAATTTCAAGTTATTCGTGAGAGAAGATTATCGAATTAACTCGAGTGACACTATGGGACGCGCTTTGTATGACAAAAGCTAGTCGAAAATGATTGAAAAGCGACTACTTCTTAACAACAATAGCTATATGCTAGTAGCTAAGGATAACGTAATGATACGAGCGACACGCGGAAAATTGTTTCTCAATACGTAAGATATAACCATTTTTAAGTTCACATCTACAGAGCATGTATTATATCGTGCGCACGTGATCCGCTAATTTTCTTTTATGAATATCTCGATTTATAAGTTGTTTACAAAATGATAGGGATCCTTGTGCTTAAGTTGACAGTGAGTAGTTCTATCATTCTATATGGTTATTAAGTAAGTTATAAGGTATGTCTTGCGTCAGGCACTGTATATATACAAGGTGTCCCATTTTAAAGAACCCATATCTCAGAAATATCTCAGAAACACTGCGTTAAATCGAAAAATGCTTAAGACAAAAGTTGTTTAGCTTGAAGGGGGACATAGGACAGCGATAGCATTTTGTTTATAAATGGCTCCATTTTCGAGATATTTGCTGATTATCAATTTTCTTAAATGGAAATCCAAATTTTTTTATTATATCATCATTTTCTATCAATTAACTTGAACAACTTTTGTCTGAAACCTTTTTTATTTGCTTAATATATTTTGAGATATTTAAAGAAAACTTGGTAACTTTTCCAACATTTACCTTACGATATCTCGCTAACTATTCATCGAAAGAGAAAATAGTATTAGATTTTTTTACTTTATTTACTGTCAAGGATATACTATTATAATAGTGCCCTAACTTTTATTAATTTAATAATTTTGTAATTTTCAAAGGTCGATAAGTTAACAATAAGCCCATAATAAATAATGCCCTTCTGATTCCACCAAATGCATAACTTTTGAACCATGGTTACTCCGTTTTGGAGTTGATGAACCTGGTTCACCTGGCATCACCCATGATTTCAGTCGTTTGGGGTTGTCGTAGTAGATCCATTTTTCATCGCCAGTGACAATTCGATGCAGAAAACCCTTCCTTTTTTGTCTTTGAAGCAGCATCTCGCACGTCACCAGACGTGTCTTTCAATGTCTCTCTCCTTCAATTGATGTGGCAACCAATTTCCTGATTTTTGGACCATTTCCAACATATGTAAACGTTTTCCGACGGTAGATCTATCAACATTTAACTCGTTTGAAAAATCTTCGAGCGTTCAACTCGGATCTTCTTCGAGTAAATCTTGCAGTTGTGCATCTTCGAATTTTTTAGGTGCCTCTTCGCGTTCTCGGTCGCTTACGTCATAATCACCACTTCGAAAACGCCGAAACCATTCTTTACACGTGGTACTCGACGGAGCATGATCGCCGTAAATATCAACAAGCATTCGATGCATTTCAGCAGCAGTTTTCTTCAGAATATAGTAATGGAGTAACACTTCCCGCAAATGCTTCGTTGGGGTAAATGTTGCCATTTTCGACGCGAAAAAAAATGATGTTTACGCTTCAAACAAATGTCTACTACTACAATTCAAAGCTCACAAATACATCTTCAAAACACAAATATAGCCGTTCCATCAAACACGAAATTAGTACCACTGGCGAAATCTTTCTGAAAAGGGCGGAAACTTATTCCCATATCCAATATTACAAGCACCTTAACGTATAACAAGAAATGTTTCATTGCAGAGTATTTATACCATACTTATTGCAGAGCAAGAGACATACCTAGACATTGATAAATATTTAAAATCGTAATGTCTCTATATAATATATGTATAATATATTAATATAAATTGACATGCATACCTTTCTCGTCTGTTATATTAAATACACTCAAAAATAATGTGATGTGGAATATATATTACAAATAAAAAAAAATTTTCGGCGACCCGCGTTTATGTGTTAATATTAGATTGTCTAAAAAGTATTGAGCTTTTGGAGGTCAAATAACAATAAATGTATTCTCAAATGAGAATACATTTATTGTTATTTGAAAATAACGTTATAAAACCACATATGCACCATTTTGTTCGATGACTTTCTGCCATTTTTCCGGCAACACCATTATCCCGCTATAGAACTTCTGTGGTTTCTGGTCAAAAAATTGTGACACGCGGTTTTCACAGGCCTCTTTTGAAACTAACTTAACATCATTCTGCAGGGACCGCAACAAATGATAGTCTGACGGTGCCAGGTCCGGGTCCACTATACAGTGGATGCATTAAAACCTCCCAGCCAAGTTCTCTCAATTTCTAACGAGTCGTTAAAGATATATGCGGTCTGGCGTTGTCAGCGTGTTATACGACACCCTTTCTGTTGACCAATTCCGGCCGTTTCTTTCGAATTGCTAGGTGCAATCGCGCTAATTGTCGACAGTACAGGTCTGAGTCTATCGTTCTGCCTAGCGGCAGCAGCTCATGATGCACGATGCCCTTTCAATCCCACCAAACACACAGCATAACCTTCCTGGGCGTCAGTGTGGGCTTTGCCACAGACTGTGGAGCTTCTCCTCGCTTCAATCACGATCTTTTTCGCACATTGTTGTCGTAGGTTATCCACTTTTCATCACTCGTGATTAACCACTTCAGAAATGGCTCGATTTCGTTACGTTTCAATAGAGATCCGCAGTTAGAAATTCGATCGAGTAAATTTTTTTGAATCAGATCATGTGGCATTCAAATATCGAGCTTCTTTTTGTAGCCAGCTTTCTCCAAATGGTTTAACACTGTTTGGTAATGGATGTTTAGGTCATTGACGATGTCATGACTGCTCACATGCCGGTCTTGCTCGACTTTTGCCAGAATATCATCCATTTTTTCTATGATTGGTGGCCCACTTGGTGGCGAAGAGTATCTTGGACATCGAAATTTCCAGAATGAAAGCAACGAACCATCTTTTGGCTGTTGCTTTTGATAACGTATCTGGCTCATAAACAGCACAAATTTCTTCACGGACCTGCGCAGCATTTGCGCCTTTATCGAAATAAAATTGTAAAATGTGGCGTAGTTTTGCGGAAAGTTCACTCATCTTCACGGCGCAATACCTTACGTCTGATTATAAAAATTCCAACACTTTTTGTACGTCTACTAGCTTCAATTGTCACATGACGTTAAGTCTGACCTGCTGCGACTCATATACCTTGAGATTTAGGATACTAACGCTATCTCGTGCACAAAAGGCTCAATACTTTTTAGACAACCTGATAGTTTCTGAATTATTGTATATTGTTGTATTAATTAAAATGCGTTCAAAAGATATAAATAGACATCCGTCATTTGCGTAGCAATGTCGCGATTAAGCGCATACGCATGTTACCAAGCACTTTGCTTATGATATCACCACTTATAAAATTGCAATGTACAATTTAAATATAATGTATAATTTAAATATAAAACATAAGAAATAACATTATATATGGGTAGATTCAGAATGAAAAATGCTAACTTTTTTTCTACATAATAAAATTAATAATTTAATTAATTAAACCTAATACGGCCATTTTGCTTATTATTAAAAATATTTTTTGTATTTTAACCAAGCCTATTTCATTTTTCATAAAAAACCGTATAATTTTTATTTGAAAAAATGTTTTCTATCTGCAATAGTTATCGAGATAGAATAAAAGATATCAAACTTTAAAGGGTAGTTTCACCCCTTAAAGAACAATGAATAAAAGTATTGATTTTGGTCCATCGTGAGGAACAAACAAAATACATCATTTCTATAAGATTTTGAGCTGCTGAACACGATGCCGTCGTTAGTTTTCCTTTAAATCCCGGGGAACATGTTCAAATCCGACGATTTATCATCCAACGATCGAATGGCTCGAAAAGCTTGTGTATAAACTTTGAAGCTATTGCAAACTCATGTACTAGCTCAATTAGCTAAAGTTAAGTAAAGTTAAGTTTAGATTTTCGATTTAGAAATATTTTCAATTTAATAGTTGAAGGTGTTCCCTTTTTATGCAAAATTTGCTAACAAATAATGTACACGATGTCACAAATCATCCATTTCACTCGATTTTTTTGTAAACGCGATATTTTAAGAGAAAATGTTTCAGACATAAGTTTTATGGTTTCAAAGGGGACATATAATAACTATATCATTTTGTTCATAGATGGCGCCACTTTCGAGACATTCACTGATCATTACTTTTTCCAATAGAAACCCGAATCTTTTATTATATCTTCTTTTCTTACTAATTAATTTTAGCAACTTTTGTCTGAAACGTTTTTTTATCTGCCTAATATTTTATGAGATATTTAAGGAAAACTCGGTAACTCTTTAAATATTTAATTTACGATATTTCTGTAATCGCTGTCGGAAGAAAAAATAAAACTAGACTCTTTTATTCTATTTGGTCTCAAGAATACATTATTAAAATAATGTCCTACTTTTTGTTAATTTTTCGACCTTTGGAAATTTCAAAATCATCAAATTAAAAATCAGGACGCTATTGTAACAATATATTCTTGAGATCAAATAGAGTAAAAAAGTCTAGTATCATATTTTCTTCCGATAAACAGTTAGTGAGATATCGTAAGTTAAATATCAAAAAAGTTACCGAGTTTTTCTTAAATATCCCAAAAAATATTAAATAAATAAAAAAATGTTTCAAACAAAAGTTGTCAAAATTAATTGGTAGAAAAAGAGGATATAATAAAAATTCAGATTTCCATTTAAAAAAAGTAATGATCAGTGAATATCTCGAAAGTGGCGCCATCTATGAACAAAATGGTATAGTTGCTATGTCCTCTTTCAAACCATACAACTTTTGTTAGAAACATTTTTCCCTAAAATGTCACGTTTACAAAAAATCGAGTGATACGGGTAATTTTTTTTGTTAACAATGGGGAAATCCTCATGTATACCCCCGCCCCTTGGGGGAGGGGGGTTATGCCAGACTCTTACCGGCTAAAACCCCACCGGGGTGCCTACCAGCCGGACCGGAGTGGGGGAGTCAGGAAAACTACGTCGGCATTTCCTCCCCGAAATATGGGTGATCTGTGACATCATGTGACATCTGTGACATCATATATTATTTGTTAGCAAAAGAGGATGTCAAAAAATTGTTGATTTTGACCCCCAAGGGAAAAGTGAATGGACCTTGAAAAATCATTGTTTGGGTCCTCAGATGACAGGAAATAACAATCATTTATCCGACCAGTAGTGGGAACATTGCAAGAATAAGGTCTGAATATAGTAAAAAATGTTATTAGCCAAAAACTTGCAATTACTAATTATTCTAGGCGGGTCACACTTCCGTATGGTTCCTTATAAGCCACTCTTATAACGGTGTATAGAAAGAACAACTTTAAATATAAAACTATAAAAATAAAGTTATTGTTGCATACGGCACAAGTAGTCGTACGGAAACACACTCAGCGAGAGCGCGCTGCGCTAATGCCGCGTCTCCGGTCGTCGGCATATCGCAGGCCGTTTGCTCTTCCATATAGTAACATTATATTTTTTTAATAACAGCTGAAGACGTCACCTTTCCAACGTTATATAATATGTAGATGGAAGTATTAATGACAACACTTTACGACGCTTATAACTCCATCTATTGAAACTCCGCACGAACTTTTGCACTCACCCAATACATTCTCATTGAATTTTCAATAAACAATTTTTTTTGTTCTTGAAATTGCATATCACTGAGTGTGAAACAAGTCAATAAACAACACTTTGCCTCATCTATCTCTTAATTCTTCAGAATTACTTTAATTAAAAAATTAAAAGACCGGGAGGACAGCGTACCAAATAGGGTTCACCTGAAGATTCTTATCTCGGTTAACATTGTTGGGATATTTTTTAATTGACCAGCTGGCTAATTAATATGATTGGTCGAAACATTTCCCCCACCCTGTTCCCCATTTCTCCCAACCGCCGCTTAGAAGAATGGAAGAGTATATAAGGACAATCACAAACCAGGAAGACTCAGTATCGGAGCTCCTAGCCCTAATGATGCAAGCTGCAATGATTGCGAAACGTGGGCACAAAGCTGAATTACGACGCGGTATCCATCCGGAAGAAACACACCCTGAAGGTAAAGTATAGTTTATTGACTTGTTTCACATTCGGTGATATGCAATTTCAAGAACAAAAAAAATTGTTGATTGAGAATATATAATGTTACTATACTATACTATACGAAAGATCAAACGGCCTGCGATGCGGCCGACGACCGGAGACGCGGCATTAGGCGCAGCGCACTCTCGCTGAGCCTACTACCGAACGACTAACACATCACTCAATAAGTTCATAGGACGGCATATAGATAGCGCTACTATTGACAAATCCATATGATTTTTAGGAAGTACTAGCCTTCAAATGATACGTGTCAAAATTTCATGACAATCGGACGTTTAATTCACAAGTTACAGTGGTTTTAGTGACGCTACTGTTTTAATTTTGAAAACAATGGAAAAATCTGAGTTTCGCGCGTTAATAAAGCATTGGTTTTTAATGGGAAAAAATACCGTTCAAGCAAAGCAATGGCCTGACAAGTGTTATTCAGACTCTGCTCCATCGAGACAAATGGTAAAGATGGTTTGTTGATTTTAAAGGCGGCCGTACAAATACCGATGACGCTGAACGCTCTGATCGCCCAAATTCGGCAATTATTCCAGAAAACATAAAAGAAGTCCATAAAATAGTTTTGACCGATTGAAGTTACGTGAGATAGCTGACACCTTAAAGATATCAGAAGGCAGTGTATTCACCATTTTGCATGAACATTTGTCCATGAGGAAGCTCTGTTCGAAGTGGGTACCGCGTTTGCTCAGAGTTAATCAAAAACAGCAACGTGTCGACGATTCAGCGGGCTGTTTGGAGCTGTTTCAGCGCAATAAAAAGGATTTTTTGATGCGGTATGTGACAATGGATGAAACATGGATCCATCTCTACACTCCAGAGTCAAATCGACAGTCAGTTGAGTGGACAGCAACCGGCGAAACCCGCCCAAAGCGACCAAAAACGCAAATGTCAGCTGGTAAGGTTTTGGCCTCCGTATTTTGGCATGCGCAAGGTATTTTATTCATTGATTACCTTGAGAAAGGAAGAACCACCAATACTGAATATTATATGGCGTTATTGGTGCGTTTGAAGGAAGAAATTGCGAAGAAACGACCCCAAATGAAGAAGAAAAAAGTGCTCTTTCACCAGAATAATGCACCGTATCACAAGTCGCTCGCAACAATGGCAAAATTGCACGAATTGCACTTTCAATTACTTCCCCATCCACCGTATTCTCCGGATCTGGCTCTCAGCGACTACTACCTGTTTGCAGGCCTAAAAAGAATGCTCCAGGGAAAGAGATTTGGCTCCAATGAAAAAGTGATTGCCGAAACTGAAGCCTATTTTGAGGCCAAAGATAAATCGTTCTACAAAAAAGACATCGAAATGTTAGAGAAGCGTTGGAATCAATGTAGCACTCTTGAAGGAGACTATGTAGATGAATAAAGTCAAATTTTGCCTAAAAGTTGATTTATTAGTCATCCTACGAACTTATTGAGTGATGTGTTATTTATACCGTACGCCACAATATTTTCATCATTTAAAGTTGTTCTTTCTATACACCGTTGTGTGACTTATAAGGTGTGACTTATAAGTGACTTATAAAGAACCATATGGAAGTATGACCCGCCTAGAATAATCAGTAATTGTAAGTTTTTGGCTAATAACATTTTTTACTATATTCAGACCTTATTCTTGCAATGTTTCCTACTGGTCGGATAAATAATTGTTATTTCCTGTCATCTGAGGACCCAAACAATGATTTTTCAAGGTTTATTCACTTTTCCTTTGGGGGCCAAAATCGACATATTTTAGCATCCTCCTTTGCATAAAAAAAAAAACACCTTCAAATATTAAATCGAAAATATTTCTAAATCGAAAATCTAAACTGTTTTCAACTAATTTAGTTAATACACGAATTTGCAATAGCTTCAAAGTTTACGCAAAGGTTTTCCAGGCTATTCGAATATTGGATGATAAATTCTCGAATTTAAACATGCTCCCTGGAGTTTAGAAAACTAACGACGGCATCGTGTTCAGCAGGTTAAAATCCTATAAAAATGATATGTTTTGTTCATTTTCCACGATGGGCCTAAATCGGGCCATCCATCCATCGGCCAATTTTATCCATTGTTCTTTATATATTTTCCATACCTTTTCTAAGCTAGCAAAACTAAATTAGCAAAATCAAATGGAACTTATTCTGTTATTTGCTTGCAATATTATTCCTTGTAAATAATTTAAATATCGACAAATTTGTCTGCAAATAATTTAAATGTTTTCACTTATATAACCATCTCATTAGTAAGTAATAAAATGTAAATTGTTTTTACATTTATTGTAATCATTGGTAATTGTAAATATACATCCTTTTATTTTAAAAATTACAGATCAAATTTTGTTATTATAATTTAAATAAAGCAAATTATAAATTTAGCTAAGTTTACATTAATAATTTAAAGATTTTGTTAATGAACCATCTTGTTAATCAACGTGAGTTAGAATACACAATCAGCAGTCTTAATAATAAACATATTAATAGAAAACACTATTTTATCATGTTAAATATATTTTAAAACTACAATGTGATGCTATATACAGGGTGGTCCATTTTAATCGATAATCGGAAATATTTCGTCAGGTAAACCAGATTGTAAAAAATGTTTCAAATAAAAGTTGTAGGGGTCAATGGGGGACACGCATTGATGACCTTGACTTTGACCTTTAGGTCAATTTTCAAGGTACAATTATCTGAAGGTCAACTTTTATTTTTCGAATAGGAACCACTGTTTTTGACTCCAGAAATAAAAAGAGCGAAAAATTTTAATTCAGATAGATAAATTATGATAGAAGTCCCATGACATTTATTTTAAAGACAAATATGTATTTTTTATCAATGCCCTCAAACAACTCGTAACGTAAAGGAGGTATTAAAAAATGTTTTAAACAAAAGTTGTAGAGGCTAAAAGGGGTCGCCTACTGATGACCTTGACTTCGACCTTCAGATCAAATTTTAAGGTCACTTCAAGGTCTATGTGATTTTTTCAAATGAAAATCTCCAATTTTGACACCAGAAATGGCAACTGCGGAAATTTACTTAATTCTGATACATTATTTTCCTGGTATATTAAAATAGTAAATTAGAAAATTGCAGTGTAATAGAAAACCATAGAAAAGTTTTTTCAAATAATGGCTGATTATCCTCCGAATGAGATTGTTGATATGATTCAGATTTTAGGAGAATGTAGTGGAAATCACATAGTAGCTGCAAGATTTTAAGCACAACGTTATCCAAACAGACGTCATCCCAATAATACCACGATATGAAATCTTACTGATATGTATTTAGCTTTAAAATGATCTTTAAATGTCATGGGATTCCTATCATAATTTATCTATCTGAACCTAAAATTTTCCGCTCTTTTCATTTCTGGAGTCAAAAATAATGGTTCCTATTTGAAAAATCAAAGTTGACTTTCAGATAACCTTGAAAATTGACCGCAAGATCATCAGTGTGTGTCTCCCATTGACCTTTACAACTTTTATTTAAAACATTTTTCACGATCTGGCTTACCTGACAAAATATTTCGATTAAATAAAATGGACAACCCTGTATGTCGACGAATAAAAAATGCACACCAGATCGGCAGATAAAAAAACAATCAAGCATCTATATTTATTGTTGAGCTTACTGGATAGAGTATTTTTTGCTCTAAATCTTTTACTCGTTCCTTGAAATCTGGTGCAGTTTGACGGTACAACGAAATTGCATAATCCTCAAAGGGCTCGTTTTTTTCGCGTTTTGCATTGGCCTGCAGCATCTGCATACTTTTATAAAATTGTTGAATTGCCATTTGACGCAAGTATTGTCGCTTCTTTATGCGCTCGCTTCTATATATCTCGATCTCATTGAATTTTTTTTGTCTTTCCTCCTTTATTTAAGTTTAAAATTGTTATTAATCATATAAGTTGCAAATCGTAAATATCAATATTCTATTTATAATAAACTAAATAATATATATTTACATTACAGCAGATTATTATAAATAAATATTACTATACAACTACAAAATAAAAGTCGTAGGACATATGTTGTTTGATAAATTTCAAGCCTAAACATGAAGGTAATGTTACTGGTCGGAAACTGCTGTGAGCTGTCAAAACTACATTTTTTTAATAAGTGCTCCCAAATGTTCAGTCATATATAACGCTTAGTTTTGTTTTGACAATCAGTTATACGTGTATTAGTATACTTTCAATGATGAAAAAAATCGAATATCGTTCTGTGATTAAATACTTAAATCTAAAAGGGAATTTCAACAAAAATCAAAACCGAGTTGGCTTCTGTTTACGGTGACTCTGCTCCTTCATTTTCAACGGTGAAAGTTTAGGTTACCGAATTTAAACGTGGCCATATAAGTGTGTTTGATGATAAACGTCCAGGTCGCCCAAAAACTACAACGACTAAGGAAGTAGTCGACAAAGTATATCAAATCGTACTGGACGTTCGGAGACTGAAAGTCAGAAAGATAGCAGATGTCGCAGGCATATCTTCTGAATGTGTATTCAAAAGATTATATGAAGATTTGGATATGAGAAAGCTGATGGGTGCCATATTTGTTGATACTGGACCAAAAATACATTCGACAAGGAAAAGTAAGGAACAGTCAAAACAGTGAACTTCACCAGGCGAATCTGCTCGAAGAAGGTGAAGATGTTTTATTCGGTCAGAAAAGTTACAACTGTTATGACAACTGGTTTTTGGGATAGCCATGGCATATTGCTCATCGATTATCTTCAGAAAGGAAGAACTATCACTGGCGCATATTATGCATTATTATTAGAACATTCGAAAGAAGAAATCGTAAAAAAAACCGCATTTGAAGAAGAAAAAGGTGTTTTTTCACTAGGACAACACACCCCATGTATCTGCAATCGTCATGGCCAAATTGCATGAATTACATTACGAATTACGACACGAACCACCCCTCCCCCCATTTACTTGATCTAGCACTCTGCGACATTTTTTATTTCCGAACATGAAGAAATGATTGAGAGGAAAAATTTCGCGATCAATGAGGAAGTAATCGCCGCCGTAAAGGAATATTTTGCAGGGCATAATCCAACTTATTTTGCTGACAGACTATAAAAGAGATGGACGAAATATATCGAGCTAGAAGGAGAATATATTGAAAAATAAAACCCATTTTGTTGAAAATATAAATGTTTCATTGTTAGGCTTGAAACTTACCAAACAGCTCTTGTAAATAATATATCTTCTGATGTTTTAATCTTTGAATACTTTATTTCTTTCAATATTAGATAATTTTTATTATTTCTTTCAATATTAGATACTTTATTTCTTTCATATCGGATAATTTTTTATAAAAACATAATGATTAAGACCACGAACAGAATATAACTAATTTTTTAATAATTTTGGATCTATTATTAAATTTACAAATTAATCTAGTACTTATACATTTAGATAATCCCTACCAAGCCACTTTAAATTTAAATTATTATAAAGACAGATATTTAAATTAATTGTAACCTATTTAAATTAAAATTAATTTAAATCCTCATGACATTCACGTATCACTTCTTCTGGATGTTTAGTGAGCGGCATAGAGACGTCCTCGGTACATCTTATGTATATATTTCGGCCTTTTACGAATGTATTCTCTACCCCACTAAATCCCTTGTAATACATCTATTGGACATATCTAGGATCAAGTTTTGCTATATGGATTGGCTCTGAAAAATGTTTTGGCGTTTCTTATCCAACCATTGTGCAGAATGGTGTTTATTATTATACAGAACCCATTTCTCATCACATGTCACAAGGAATGGGTCGTTTCCGTTGCACAAAAGAAGTGCAAAACAGACCTTATAGCGCTTATTCATCTGATTTTGGTTCAATTTCGTGAAATTCACTTATTTAGCTGTTTGACCTTCCCCTTTTGCCCCCAAATGCCGAACGATAGTCGAGTGATCAACCCCGAGTTCTTCTGTAACTTCTCGTGTTTTGAGCCGATTAGCTTCGATTATTGTTCTCAGTTAGTTCTCAGTTAATCGTCATCAACTGTCGATAGATGTCCCCGGTACTCATTTTCATCAAGACGTTCATCCCCTTCACGAAATTTTCCATATCAACGTTGAACTATGTGCTCGTTTACACTTGTCCAAATGCGATATTGATATTGCGTACCGTTTCCGTCATTTTACAGCCAAATTTGAATTCACATAAAAAAAATTGCACGAAACTGTTTTTATCCATCGTTTCTTCGACATCCAAAACGCAAAACTAATTATGAATAAAAACAAATGCCTGCCGTCGAAAATGTAGAGCGAAAATTGCGCTTTAAAATGATATATAGTACAGCCATCTTCATATAAAAATAGATTTAGGATTTTAAAAGAGAAATTTGAATACAAAAACCGACATTATTTTTGCACCAACCTAATAAATTTGCTGTAAAAGGATCATTTGATATCTTTAATAGAACATCTGATAAAAAATGTGACAAAAAATAGCAGAACTTCCCAATCTATCTCAAACATCTCTTCAGTCACAATCGATAATATACGACCTGATGTTATCAAATAGGATGACTGCATTAATTCGCAATTATTTGAGTTTTTCTTTCATTTCCTTGATCTACACTCCATCACTATTGACTATAGTGATCTACTGTGATTATTTGCCTCGGTAATAGCTCATAGTAAAATATACCTTGTTGATCCTACTAGATACACAAGAGGAATTTATAATCGTGGATGTTACGTTTTGCTGTGGATATTAATAGTTGATCAGGATCAATCCATGACCTTTTGCTTTTAGAATTATTAAAATAAGTCCACTTTATCAGCCAATTTGCCACAAAATAACTTTTTTCTATGCCTGGCAAGCAATAAGAGATAAATAATAAACTAGTTCGCAATCATGTTTGCAGAGAGTTCAGGGTCAGCCATTTTCTTTCTTTCTAGACTTTTTCTATTATTTCCAAATAATAGGATATTATTAATTTATTAATTTTAAACTGCGATGTAAACTGCTTTTTAATGTTCGGAGTTTTCGTTGAACAATGTTTCCATTTAGACTAGTCGTATATGACTAGTCGTTAACATCATACTCATCATTTCTAAATATTTTAAACCACTTCTCACAGACAGCACGCAAGTAATGGACACAATATTCTTTCCATAAATCTAATAAATCAATTTATTAGTTATTGCAGCAATTTAACCTTGAATAAAATGATAAGGCATGCAATAGCGAAGATGAACTTTATCTATTTCATCTTTAATGGTGTTAAAACTGATATTTTGTTGAGAACTATAAATTATCAACCATTCATTCTGATAAAGTATAGTCAACATTTAAAAATTAAAAAATACCATAATGCAATATAATTATTAAGTCGCTGTTATAGCCATCTATTTGTGATCTTATAAACTGCAAACACCTAATAAAGAACATTAATACATTGTAACAAAATCATCCGCCAATCTTCTTATAACAATCGACTCCTCATCGAAAATAAAATTGTCTCCGCTTTTAAATACATTTCTATATGACATTTCTATGATGAAATTGTCTGACAGGAACTCAAGCTACTTGCAATGTTGCCGCATCCTTCAACCGAGCGCACTATCCGCGGTATAAAGTTGGAAACGCGTTTTCTCATTGCGAATTTCACTTTCTCTCATTATAACATACGTAAATATGTATAACTAATCTTAATACGTTTCGCATTGTGCGTTTATTTGGCAAGACGTTACTACGTCTCTTATCATATTGTAATATCGAACCAAACATAAGTTGCAATATTGATCTTATATTATGCAAATAGTGAAAGACTTTATGTCTTTTGTTTTCTATTTATCTCTGTTATTCGTACGTACATGCAAAAGAAACAAACGTCACCATCTATTTTGGACTCGGAATCATACAAGCTCTTCAAATAACCCACGATAATCTAAATTCTAAAATCTTTGCAATTCGAACATTAAACTAAAATATTTCCGTTTATAAGGTATATATAGCAAAACTAATCGTAATTATTATATGTAATAGGATCCCAAAGAGTTGATTCTTTTGATACCAACTATAATCTGATTTTGCTGTTTAAGTGATGTAATGATCTGGCTTCTAATAAACTAAAAATTTCACGTAGATATATATAGCCGATCTTATTATTATTACCGCATATTTGACGCGAAACACTACCGTGTCTCCTACTGTAATATAGTGTAGTACTATATGCTATAGACAATATGTTATAGGATGTCCGGTAATTAACTGCCAACCCGAAATGTGAAGGTAGATTGGATTAAAACAAACATAAAAGTCCCATACCGTTTTACAAGATTCACAATAATTATCGAGTTATTAATGACAGAAATCTGAGGAGTGGGAGCGCGCCGACATAGATAATTGGAAAAGTGTTGCAGCTGCTCGGGCTAGAGTCGATTCAGCAATTGTTGCCGATGCGCGGCGAGGAGAAGGACGCGCCATTATTTATGTTTTATCTCGCTGCACCTGTCTCGCCGCACGCCGCCAACCGTTGCTAGGTCGATTGGGCCGCACTATAGCTCGAGAGGCTACGACGTTCCTCCATCATCCATTTTGGCGCGCACACATTCGTCAGATTTCTATCATTAATAACTCGATTATTGCGATTCTTGCAAAATTGTATTTTTACTTTTCTATGCAGTTTAACCCAATCTACCTTTACACTTCGGATTGGCAGCTAATTGCCAGTGTTACGTCCTGTAGATTTAATTAGTAAAAATTCTTTCCTCTCGCAGATTTATATTCTCCTAATATAACTATAATAGGAATATATACATATATAAATATAAATTAGGAAACAGACCCATCTGGCGAACAGCCGTCGCGCCAAATGAAAGGCGATTCGGGAAAATTCCATAACAGGAAACAGTGCCCTGTTGTAAAAATCTACGTCTTCGTTTAAAGTTTATATCTGGGTAGTGTTCGCCAAGTGTGTCCGTCGTCCTAGCTATAAAAATTTGAAACTCCGCGCTAACAAACCTTCAGTAAAACAAAGCAACACAGAGCATTCCTGCTCTAAAACTTGAAACTTACATCTTCCCAATCCAAAACCATATGTGCCCTATCAGTCAACCAACAAAGCTTACTTCACTGATAGTCGTAAAATCTGATCTCAGCCTTTGATTTACGGCATTTTGATTTTTCCAGCCGGCCACTTGTATACATTTCTCTATCTCAAGAATCCACCACCTCCACGCTTGTCGCGCCTAATTCATTCAGCCAATCATATCATATCCATCTAAAACTATGAGACACCCACGCTCCACCCTTTAGCCTTTCCATATTCATATCTCCAAAAACTAACTGTCTCCTCCCACGATGTCTAATAACTTCGCTAATGGCTGAGACCTTTTTCCCACTAAGACCAATTCACCCCTTCCTCAAAGGCCATCTCTCTACCCACCCTGATAGCTTCTGCCTCCGATTATCACTACAAAAACCGCGGTAATCCGCCTCCGCGATACTACTTCTATTCTGAGAGACAGGAAAAAGAGCAGATTCACATTCACTTAGATTCTAGATTCAAAAGTCAGACCTGTAAAAACGCGTCCTTAGACTCAAATTCGTCTTCGGTTTTGTTTCGGCACTACACATACTCTTACGTCCTCTGTCTTATTTTTTTTTTGGGGACAAAAATAAAAATTTAGAATCAGTGCTATTGTACCATAATTGGACAATTGGAAGGGAGTCGCACAATCCATCCCAACCTACAGAGCAGGAGCCGCCTATCAACCGTTATATCTTGTTCATTTCTCGCATCCCAGGAATCACCAGTAAGTTACATTTTCTTTGCTTACTAACTCTTTACTCATATTCCTTCCTTTTTTTTATTATTTCCTCCTTCTTTCACTTCTCATACACACACACATACACACAACATCATTCCAGTAAATTGTAATAAACCGCGCCGCATAACTTTCTGTTGTCACTCTTATTTTAATAAATTTGGTATTAATTTATTTCCATCAGTTAATTTCAAAATCACCCCACCCTTCCAACAGTCAACTCATGGTCCTATCCCCGGTAAAGGGATTCGCATCCCTGACCGAAAAACGGACTGCTCGTCGTACGTCGGTGCCCGAGTAAAGGGACCCGTCGGGTCCCTGACCCGTCGGGTCCCTGACCCGTCCACTAACACGCGTATATGAACGAGGTTCGCCTTACTCGCGAACGAAAAGGTGCGTTCCTCCTCTAGAACACCAGATATCCTGTATAATATAACTATTCAATCAGCAGATATTTTTTAACATTTTTCAAATATGTATTTTATAGTTTTTTCACATTTCTTTCATTCAATGTACAAAAAATATTTATTTAACATTTATTTAATGTATATTTTACATTAATTCTTTATTAAAATAATGTTTAAAAAAAGTATTGGGTGTACAACTATGACTTTACGGATTTTTTGATAAAATAAACATTAATTTGAAACATAATAAATTATTCTTACTTTATTTAAAATATGCTCCATCGGATACTACAACCTTTATCCATCTTTTAGGCAATAAACGGATTCCACGCTGGTAGAAGTCTGGTAGTTTTGAAGCAATCCAGTTATGATGCTAATTTTTAATTTCTTCATAAGAATTGAACTACTCTCCAGGAAGGGCCGACGCCATAGATCGGAACAAATAATAATATGAGGGAGCAATGTCTGATGAATATGGTGGGTGAGGTAGAATCTCCCCGAGGTAGTTCACTCCTTCTAGATAATTCTTAACGGATGAACATGCAGTCTGGCATTGTCATGCTGTAAAATTATCTTGTTATGTCTATTCTCCCATTCCGGCCGTTTTTCCTTCAGAGCCCGTGTAAACAATCAACACGCACTAGTCGATCCGCTTCTCTCTGACAGTAGAAGGAACTGCCTTTCGCCAATGAACAAATCTTTTTTTTTATAAGTCACTTTATTTTCGTTAACGATGTACAATTTGTATAGTCGCATGTACGCAAATAATATTAACGCATCGGGCGGGTTATTCCGCGACTTCTTCTGACACCTGATCTGTATCTCGTGTTTGGTCCGCAGTTCAAATCTGCCGTAACGGATCGCAGCAGTTCTTCGCGGTTCATGCGGTATTCTCGCGCGACGGAGACGATCTAATCTGTCGCCAGACGACCGATCGAATCTGTCATCCGGACAACCGACCGAACTCCGTCTCCTTGCTCCGCCGAGACTCCGGTATCAGTCGCCAAACTCATTCACGCCCGTTCCTTTTATGCATGGCTCTGCTCTACGGCAGACTGACTCCTTTCCCTCTCACTATTTCCTTTATATCTCCCCACCATGCGCGCCTAGAACCCCCAGACGCGCCATTCTACAATATTTGTCAGTCAAACCTGAACGAATCCAATCACTCAAACAAATCGTAAATAACAATAAACGATAAATCGGCCTTCGCCTTGAACGTCGCCAACAGCCTGGTTCAAACGTATTAATTGTAGTCGGTAGCATTCACTAGTGATAGTTTCAGATGGTTGCAATAGCTCATAATACACCAGACCCTTCATATCCCACCAGATACACAGCATAACCTTGCTGCCGTGGACGTTTCGCTTTGGCGTTGATGGACCAGGTTTACCGAGCTTAATCCATGCTGGTTTGCATTTAGGATTGTCATAGTAAATCCACTTTTCATCGCCAATAATAATTCGATGTAAAAAAACTCTTTCTTTTTTGACGTGCAACAATTCGCACGTGGTTTTTCTTCTTTCGATGTTTCTTTCTTTCAATTCATGTAGCCCAATTTCCTTGCTTTTGGACCATTCCCATGGCATTCAAGCGTAAGGAAATGCATTAATACTGTGCCAATTCTTTTTCCGTTTGACATGCATCTTCGTCAAATAATGCTTCCAATTGCGCGTTTTCAAATTTTTCGACGGCTTTCCATGCGGTTTATCATCCAAATCAAAATTATGCTTTCCAAATCGTTGAAACCACTTTTCACACATGCTTACCGATGGAACATGTTCTTTGTAAGCGTTCACAAGCAAACGATGGCTTTCAGCTGCACTTTTCTTTAAAACAAAATAATGCAGTAACACTTCCCGCAAATGATGTTTATTCGATACAAAAGTAGATATTTTCAATACAATAAATATAATAACTGTTTACACTTCAGTCAAATAGCAACAACTAAGTTTGGCAGCTGCGTACAGATCTTTCCAATACAAGTATTACCAACCTCAACATAATGCCATCAGTACGAGATATGCCATTTATTGAAAATCCGTAAAGTCATACTTGTATACTCAATATTTATTTAACGTTTATTTTACATTAATTCTTCATTTAAAATAATGGTTAAGAAAAAATATTTAACGTTTATTTAATGTTTATTTAATATTTATTTTAGGTAATTATTTAGAATAGAGGAGCCATCCCCGATTTTAATAATTTTCATATATATTATTATTACTATTCTCCTTTAATAACATGCAACAAATTTTAGGGTGTGTGTGTGTGTGTGTGTGTGTGTGTGTGCGTGTGTGTGTGTGTGTGTGTGTGTGTGTGTGTGTGTGTGTGTGTGTGTGTGTGTGTGTGTGTGCGTGTGTGTGTGCGTGCGTGCGTGTGCGTGTGCGTGTGCGTGTGCGTGTGCGTGTGCGTGTGTGTGTGCGTGTGTGTGTGCGTGTGCGTGTGCGTGCGCGTGTGCATGTGCGTGTGTGTATGTGTGTGTGTGGTTAGTGCGAAGTTCTCTGGAAAATCCTGTAGGCCCTGGTCGGATTCGAACCTGGGTCGCTGGCTTATGCACTGCACTACTGCTATACCCTGACGGAAACTAGATATATTATATACATACGAAGAGTATCGACGTTACGCGTGAAAAATTTGGCAAATTCTAGAACCTACGGCACTCGAGCCCCCACAATGAGACCCCGGCTCTCGACTCTCGTGAGCGTGTGCGAGCATGTTCGAGCAGGTAGGGATCATTTCGAAGACAAAAATTACCCCGCGATTGTTGGAAGACAATACCTCTGATCTATGTCTATCCGAATATTTTTACCTGTGCGGGTCCCCTCGCTTTCGAACTCGAAAAGTTTACAACGGGATTTGTTACCTGGACCTGGAAATCACAGGGAAGAGAGAAGAGGTGAAGAGAAAGGAACGTACAATATTTTTCATAAAATTAATTCACATTTTATTTTTCATGATTAAGATGAGACATTTATTAAAATTGCTCGTACAATTTTATTTAAATAAATCGAAGTAATTTCTTGAAATATAATGTGGAAATAAGTATCTAGAAACGTTAAATCTTTTAATTGCCGACGTACAATTTGCTCGATTTCCTGATAGTTTGTGAAGAACGTCTGTTTCACGATGTCCTCGTCTGAGTTTTTCTTGGGAAGCCTGAGTTCTATCTCCGTTACGAGAAACCGAGCGCAATCGTTTGCAAGTTTTGCAAACATTTGCAGTTGTTCACATCGAGCGTCAATACATTTTGTTATAAGTTCTAGCCCGTCAAAAGATGTTGCCTGCATTATGATGTTTACCGTGTAGACTTTTCGTTTCTTCGTCGGCGGCTGCTGCCCCTGGGATGAATCGGTAGGCATCCTTTTCGATGCGGTGTTCACCTCGGCCGTTTTCGTATTTTCAGTCACCATGATCGCCCTTGCCTCATACGCCGTAGTAAAGGTGATGGTCACTTCGTTGATATAGACAGGCTCCGGAACGGCCCTGGTTACCGAGTGCAAGTAATCGCCTATGTGTTTCATGTACTCCTTAAACTTTTCCCATGTGGCGAAGTCAAACTGAATCCCTGTAAAGGTATTGCCGGATAGTTTTTTTATTGTAGGCTCGAACGTTGCCCCGTCGTTTGATGCCCGCAATCCGATTTGCATCCTCGTGGTATCCGAAGTGTTGAGGGGATAAGTAGTGGAGAAGCATATAGCTCTCATAGCGAGCCTTCCCAGAGTCACCATACGCGATCTTCTTAAATTCTGCGTTTGCGTTAGTATTCCCCATTATGTTTCTCACAAGAACTTATTATCCCACAGGTGAAAACACGAAAACTCATATACTTCGTCGCACGAAACGAGTACTAAGGCTGAAGAAGCTCAAATGGTTTGGGTCCAGCCCAATGGACTTCTTATAGGAAAAAGAAAAGTGGAGGGGTAATTCTGTGAGCATACAACAAATAAATTTATTTCTTAATATTTGTTAAATGATTCAGCCTAGAACGTTCTAGAATTTTTCAGAACGGAGCGTACGTGTTCCTATAGGTTTTATGATGAGGGAGCAGGTGTTATATTTGTCGAAGCAATGGATGGGAAAATATATTTCATGGTCTTTTGCGAAAATTTCCAATCGGATTCTATTAAAGTCAAAACCAATTATATCATCCATCCTTATATCTAAATTTATGTTTAGATAAACATATTTCTACAAATCGTTTATGTAGGCCGCAAAGGAATGGCGCCGAACGCACATTTTTTCACGTCTGAGAATTTATAAAAACGAGAAGAAAGGAGGTTTATTCTTTTGTGGCGGCGATAAGGTTTATTCTTTTGTGGCTGAATGGAATGCACGAACCCTGCAGATTCCGATGGGTTTTATATTATCGCGGGAATAGGCATTATATTTGCCAAATCAGCGGATGAGAAAATGCCATTTACATCTCTTTTGTGAACCGGAGTCCTATCCTAATCAAAACTGATTATATTTCCTTCCACGCATCTAAATTTAGATAAACAGACAATTCTACAAAACGTTTTTCGTGTAGGGCCTAAGGGAACCACGCGGAACTCGCATTTTTCACGTCTGAGAATGCGAGATATAGATATGAGAAGAAAAAGGTTTATTCTTTTATAGCAAGAATAATGTGATCCTTTAACAGATACTAAATTCTGCGATAAAATTAGACGAGTATATTGCCGAAAAGCGTTGATATAGTTAGTTCTGCCTTATTTACACAGGCATTCGTGGAGGTTTCCCAAAAATTTTGGAAGATCCGTGTTACATAAGAATGTTCGAAGCTGCTATGACATATTTTATTGTTTCCATCGCTTCGAGCAACATTCCTATTCCGTGATATTCGCGAAAGTATAAGATGTCGCAGTTTCTCAAAATTGTATGTGACTGTATAATCGCAGCGTCGGTAGCAAATCCAATAATCAAACGTGGGAAATATCTGTGCGAACTCGCGAGTGATAATGATGAGAAGACATATGAAGTGTTTTATAAATTCGCGGCCATGTGCAGTAGTGGCCTACTGGCGATGTTATTCGCTTGCGGACAATTTAAAAATAATCATTGCTTGTATGAGATCGCAGCCGAGATTGTGGAAGCGAGAAGATTACTCAGAGAATGAAAAAGATATCGGTGACCGTGTTCAGGACATACTCCTTTCCACATTGTAAGTAATTTCCTTTCACTGTGATGTGACATAAAAGAATAAGCCTAATAAATGCCGGTGTTCACGAATACGTTCTTGTGTTCTTCATTCTCTCAGTTCTCACCAATACTGTACGAAGCGGAAATCCAAAGAGCCGCTCTCGCTCGAATATAAGGCTTCCTCGTCAACGAAATCTGCCCGTGAGTATAAGGAAAAATAAGTATAAGATTATTCTCTCGTAGAGCCTCGTGTTTAATATCGAGTTAAATTTTAGCAAGTTGTAATAAAATAGAGAGAACTGACAAAGATATCGCCTGCAATATAAATGAAAACGGTATTGATATTACTCATGACGACGCTGTTCACGTCACGGTAACATCATCGTCATACGATGACAATGGAGTCGATGAAACGACGCAAGACGCAAGTGAAGCTGGTGAAACCCAGGACTTCCGAATCTCGCAGGCTACACTAGTCGAAGGTAAGAAAATGTAAGAGAAAATATCTTATAGTTCTTAGTTGTATTTTTATTCTAATTGTGTGTAAAATTTATACTTATATAACATTTTCAATTCATATTTACAGTACAACAGGGTAGTGGATACGAACAGTCGAAAAAACATCAAAGGGACAAAAGCTAAGACCAGAGTGTGCGAAGCGACAGCAAAAGCCGACACGGTCAACAATCGTGAGTCCTTATATAAATGTATTGAAATACTAAGGGAAAAGTCGCGTAATTATAGAAAATTTAATATTCTCGGGAGGGAGTCGAATATTCGAATTCTCCCACTTCTAGAAGGAGCTAACATTACTGAATATTTAGAAAATGCTTTTCAGGAAATCCACGACTATGTGGTAAATTCGGGTGGCGCGAACAACTACGTGGGGTTGACGCTTGCTTCTTCGGACTTAACGCGGAGGCCGGCGGGTTTATCGCTTCGTCCCGCTCGGGACTTGACCTACAAAGAGATTTGGAATCTCGTGAATTCGTTAGCGCAGAGTACCGGAGGTCATGATATTTTAGGACATTTCAAAATTAATATTTTCGATGTCGCGGCATCGAAAATATTTTCCACGACCCTTCTGGTCGTGGAAAGAAATCATATAAACTAACTCACGAAGATATAGCGAAACGCTCAATCCTTACTATAAATAACTTTGACAACTTGTACTTTCCCCGTTCGCTCATCGCTGCAATAGTGTACAACGAACGCGGCAATATGCGCACAGGAGAAATGTATAATAAATGGATTGCGTGAGGAAGCAATATTCTATATTACAACGAGACCTAGCGGTCGAATTGACATGGAAAGCCGATATCTGTATACCTGAAGAAGGGTGCGGTATTCCCGAGACCGAGCGTTTCCAGCATTATCTTGCCAGCAACGATATCGTGATCGTTGTTTATTACTTTAGTTCCTTCGCACGTGGTGAGCCTCTCATGTACGATGGTAGCAACGTACTCACCTCCCACGGGCGCAAAGCTAAAATGACTCTGAATATTATGTACTACGAAAAATCTCGACATTACAATTCAATATTAAATTTAAGAGCTGCATCGGGCAGCCAAAGTTATTGTGAACGTTGTAATAGCGGATATAAGCCGGAAAGAGGGCATCGGTGCTCAAACGCATGTCCACTGTGTCACGGCGTTTCAGCGTGCGAGGTATCAGGCGTAGAACTAATACGATGTGCCGCGTGTCAATGTGAATTTTACGGGTCGGTGTGTTTCGAGCGTCATCGTGCGCAAAAATCGCTCCAAGGCTTTCCATCTTTGAGCATCTGTAATATCCTGAGAGTTTGCAGCGACTGTGGTCGTTTGCGAAACTTAAGGAACAAACACAATTGCAATGAGATCTTATGTCGTGTTTGCAACGCGTTGCAACCAATGAATCATCTATGTTATATGAAACCACTTCGATGCGACACTGGTTCATCCGACACGATGAATCCGCAGCGAGTAGGAAACGAAAACGTAGTTGATGACATTGACGAAGCGACAGAAACAAATAAGCGCGTAAAAGGTCGCATCGCGTTTGTGTTCTATTGTGATTTTGAGACGCGTCAAGACGATACGATCGAAGGCACAGAAAACGTTAAAACTCACGTTGTGACGCTTTGTATTGATGCAGTAGATATGTGAAAGCTGCATGAATGTAAACGATATGGTGTTGCGATGTCGTTGGTGCGGGATACACGAATTTATATTTCGAGACAATCCGGTGAAACAATTCGTCGATTTTGTCACGAGACCGAGGAAGAGTTTCAAACAGATCTGCATCGCACACAACGCAAGCGCATTCGATGACGCAATTTATTCTACGATACTTGGTCGAGAGCGGTAATCGGATCGAACTTAAGCTTATTTTAAACGGTAAGAAGATTATATTGTTAACCGTTGGGCAAACAAAATTTATCGACAGTGTTAATTATATACCTATGCGCTTGTCAATATTACCAAAAGCCTTGGGTTAAAGGATACCGCAGGCAAAGGCCTGTTTTCGCATTTATTTAACACTGTCGAAAATCAACATTACATCGGATCGATACCAAATGCAAGATATATTCTCCCGAAACGATGAGATCGCCTGAGCGTGAGCGGTTTTTAGAATGGCACGAGGACATGGTGCGCAAAAACATAGAATTTGATTTCCAACGGGAAATTGTGAGCTATTGCCGGAACGATGTCGATATTCTTCGACGGGCTTGTCTTGCGTTCCGTAAGATTTTCCTGGATCGTGGAAAAGTATGTCCGTTTGAAGAATGCACAACCGTCGCATCTACGTGCATGAGAGTTTTTCGTAAAAACTTTCTACGTGAAAAGGAGATAGGTATTATTCCTTCGGTGGTATCGGCGTGTCAACAATCAATCCCGCAAAGCGTTGAAATGGTTGTTGTGGATGGAGCGCGAGCTCAGTCATACTATAACACATGCAGGTAGATCTCGCGAACATCGCATACCGGAAGGGCTGCTCGTCGATGGGTATTACGGACAACGAATCCTGCGCAAAGACACGTGTTGCAATTTCACAGGTTTTTGGCATGGATGTCCCGCGTGTTTCAGGGTGAATCGTGATAGCCCGCTCTCGACCACCGTGAAGGGGGATACTATTGAGTCGCGATACGAGCATACACGCGTGACAACATCTCGTCTACAGAAGCTAGGTTACATCGTAACAGAGAAGTGGGAGTGCGTCTTCGATCGGGAGTTGCAGGACAATCAACCGATGCGCGATTTCCTTGCGAATCACTCGATGTTAGAAACTGAGCCTCTCGATCCTCGCGAAGCGTTCTTCGGTGGTCTACAGAGAACATCGACACCCGGTGCGATGTTACGGGTACAGAGAAGATACGTTACGTACACGTATGCTCCTTGTACCCGTTTGTGCTAAAGACGGGCTCTTTTCCGCTGGTCACCCGGACGTGTACGTGAGCGAAGAATGTTCCGCCTTGATTGATATAGCTCCCGATTTTGACTTTAGCAGAGTGGAGGGGATCGTCCGGTGCAAGGTGCTCGCTCCGCGTGATCTCTTTCACTCTGTATTCCATTTCGCGTTCGCGAAAAATTATTGTTCGCCTATGCCGTAGTTGCCGCGAGACATTTTCTCAATCTCCGTGCACACATGATAATCCGGCCGATCGAGAATTCAAGGGTACCTGGGTATCCTGTGAATTACGGAAGGCTATAGAGAAGGGCTATAGTGTCAAGTCCGTGAGCGAGATATAAGATTGGAAATATAAGATTTCGCAATACGACCCAAGTACTCGGTTGGGAGGTATGTTCGCGGGATATATCAACTGCTTTCTGCAACTTAAGCAGGAGCTAGCGGATGGCCTGCTGAATGCACCGACGATGAAGAGGCCAAAGAGCGATACCTACGGGAATACGAAAAAACAGAGGGTATTGTTCTCGATAGAAACAACATCGCGGTAAATTCGGGGTTGCGTTCGGTTGCAAAGCTTTGCCTCAATTCGTTCTGGGGTAAATTCGGTCAGCGATCTAATCTGCCGAATACGGAGGTCGTTAAGACACGCGAACATTTCATGTCGCTGCTCACGAGTCCCGAGCATGAAATCATAAACATATTGCCCGTGAACGATGAGGTTCTCTACGTCTCATGGCGATTACGACAAGAGGCGCTTGTTCCCTCTGCAACTACAAACGTCGTAATAGCGGCCTACACGACGGCATAGGCCACTTGAAATTGTACGTTTATTTAGAAAAATTAGATCGTAGAGTGTTATATTATGATACTGATTCATGTATATATTTGAGCACCGGTGACCCAATGAGTACGAGCCGCATACGGGTAATTTTTTGGGCGATATGACGGATGAACTCGAAAGTTATGGTCAAGGTAGCTACATAGAATCCTTTGTATCCGGAGGCCCAAAATTTTATGCCTATGTCGTTCGCACTCCACAAGGTAAGATCCATGAAGTTTGCAAAGTAAAGGGGATAACCTTGAACTTTGAGACTTCGAAATATATTAATTTTAGTAGTATAAAAATTTATTAGTCACCAATAAAATACCTATCGATGAGAACGAGGAAGAGAAGAAAGAAGATGCGAGGAAAACTTCGATAAATCTACGTTTTAGAGCGATTCGTCGTACAGCGTTTCACGACATTGTAACGAGAGACGAGAGCAAGTCATGCGTGCCGGTGCTCTTAAAACGTAGATTCGACGACACAGGTCACTCTGTGCCATACGGTTACGTAGTGGCGTAAGAATAGTAGTAGAGCGTGTTCTTTCTCCTCCAAATCTAAACACTTATTTGTAGAGTAAGAAATATATAAATATAGACGTTTCCCCAAAAGCGACAACCTGTATATCGCGTATGCACTAGCTCTATAAGAAACTTTTGTGCAAACTGTATGTATATATTCTATTAAAATAAAGCTTTTGCAAAATAAAGAAGAAATAAGTTCTTTTACAAATATATATGTATTTCTATCTTTGTATATGACCCTGAATCACAATAAAATCTTAGCAAATTATATCGCTAGAAGCAGTCTCTTTCACCCACAAGCGTTCGCTCGTACGAGCTCATTGAACGATTATTAGCTCACAGTTTCATGCTGGAAAGCTAATGTCGCTAGCGGCGCTAAAATAAGCTATTCCCGCGGCCGCGAGCCACGTGAAAAAGCTTATTACGTAGCGCTTCCGCGGATATGAGCTAGCGGATCGCACGGCGCCGCGGAAGGGTCCCCAGCGCGAGTTATAAGCTCATCGCGTTTCTCCTTTCTTCAGCATTTATGTAGCTTCACAGGTAACCGAATCAGTCATTTGCAAAATGGACGGCGCTGGAAACATCCTTGGACATCGATCGTTTGGCCTACGGGTTGTGGAAAACGTTTCGTAAAGATTTTTTCGCTATTTACCCGCATGGCGATACACGTTTCGACAGGATCCTATTTTATTATGCCGAGTGGCAAGAGGCTTACCGCCAACTACAGCATGAAGCGGCGAAATCGAGACGATGCGTGATAGAATTTCGAGAAGGCTTACCGCGCCGGATGATTATTCAAACGATCCGCTTGTCGCGAAAATGGTGATAATAGACGATCTCATGAGGGAATCGTCATCGTGCGAAGTAATCGTCGATCTGTTCACGAAGGGTAGTCATCACAAAAACCTCAGTGTTATACTCATTTCGCAAAATCTATTTCATCAAGGACGCGGACAACGAGATATTTCTCTCAACGCGAATTACATCGTGGTGTTCAAAAACCCTCGCGATCGTGCTCAGATTCGTCACTTGGCCAAGCAGGTATGTCCGGAAGATTCAAAGTTTTTGGAAGAAGCTTACTATGACGCTACATCGTTTCCACATGGTATTTGTTGCTCGATCTGAAACAATCTACCCCGGATGAGTATCGGTTTCGTACATGCATCTTCCCACTGATACTACGCATTATGTTTACGTTCGGCGTGATCCACCAGAAGTTACATATAAAACCATGCATACGATCATTTTGCGACAGTCTTATCGCGTAATGGCAGTGAGTGGGGGAGCAGAGCGAATGCGAAAAAGGCGATAGAACCGCAAACGCAGCAAAACGGTCCATCGGTGAGAAAAACATCTCTCTTCTGAAGGCGTTGTGCTACTTGACGGAGAAACAACGTGCTGCCTTTCTGCGAGAAGCTGACCGTGATTTCATCAGATGTATTTGCGAGTGCGCCTTCAACACGCTCAAAGGTAACGTACCGCTCGACAGAAGAGAAAAAAATCGCCTATCGCCTATCGGGTTATAAATCTACATTGCGTCATATCGCTAATGATCGCGGTGATTGGAGAAGCAAACGAGAGCGATAGTGCAGCGAGGCGGATTTCTACCTTATCTGATCGTCCTTATACTTGGGGCTATAGTATCCAAAATTATCGGTAATTGAGACTGTTCACGCTTGAACCATGGAAAGAGCCAAGTAGATGGTACTGATTTCTACGGATAATCTCGAGAGAATGCAGCAACAGGCTCATACATCATCGACTACAGCGTCGTCGTTGTCGTCTTCTTCAACTGTGATCCCCTCTGTTTTGACAGATAATGCCGCAACTGGGCTGAACATAGCACCAGTAGAGGATGAACATACAGTGCGTACTCCGGGTTTCGTCCTCTGGCGTCTCGACGCCGAGATGCATAGAATTCTCAATTCTCCAGTCCTTGGAGGAGCACGGGAAAAATGGAAATTGTGTAGAGAAGTACTTCAGCGATATGTGTACTTTTTTCGAGAGCGGGAAAAACATCGATTATGCGGAAAAAAAGAAGAGAAGCCTGTTGTTGGTGAGGCTGACGGTGATGAAAGCGATAGGGAAGGGGAAAATATCTCTCGCGAAGATGACGATTACGCTAAAGGAAACGCGGTAGAAGAAAACGCTGGTATGGCTGTAAATGAAGATATTCCTAACTTAGAGACTGACACATTGAACATTGAACGTTTCTCAATACGTACGAGACGAAAGACGCAGTCGTCATCATCGCACCAGCGAACAGAAAAGCATAGGAAGAATACTGAATAAAGTGCCAAAAAGTTACCGGGCTAAAGCGCGCAAGCTGCTGACCCATTTGTGTGATGTGGCGGTACCCAGTCGATTAAGTTGAGATAGACAGGGAGTCGTAACTATAGATGGTTGAATTCTGAGAGGACCGAATATCGTCGATCTCTTGAACGACGCGGCTCGTGAACGAAAAACTAACAAAGCGGTAGCGAAAGTACAGTTTGCACAACTTTTGCGTGAAGTGAATACTCCTTCGGAATTTGTAGGAAATCGGGAATTACTAGAGGAAGACACGGAAGAAAATTGTCTTTCTGCGAGATTGAGAGAAACTCTTCCGAAAGGTAGCAGTACCCCGCTCCCGTTACCTGACAATCAACTTTGGTCTAAACGTAAGATTGTCCAGACGTCGCTTGAGGAAAAGGATGACGAGGATGGACGGGCGCTGTTTGTAACAACCACTGAGAATAGTAATAAAACGTGTATGAGCGGTGACGTTTCTAAACCAACGAATAAAAGATGCATGATAGATTGGAACCCGTTAGAACTGAGTATAGCTTCCTCAACGGCTAACAGTTATGCACATCGACTTCCACCAGCGAAGGGGTGAACGTGCAAGCGTGCTATCGGGGAGACGTCTCTCGCGGGAGAAGAACGCGACGGGGGCATGTACACGCAACATTTATGACTTCTGATCAATATAGGCGTAAAACGCGAGTAAGCGATAACGCATTTAAATCAGCGAGTAAAAGACGTTTGATCAATTGGAACACGCTGGAATGACCGACTCGCAAAATTCTACGATCCTGCACACTATACGGGATACTCTGCGATAAAAATCTTTCGCGAGCAGCAGGACCCGGCTCCGCACGTGAAGAGATTATTCGTTGGCTTCAGTCGCAGGATGCGTACACACTTCATCGACCGATAGGACATAAATTTCCACGTTTGCATTACAACGTCACGAATATCGACGATCTGTGGAAGGTCGATTTAATCGAACTCGCTAATCTCCGAAATTATAACGAAGGCTATTGTTACTTGTTGACAATCATCGATGTGTTTAGCAAATTTGTCTGGTGGAACCAATACGAAGCAAGTCTTCGATCAGCGTGACGGAGGCTTTTCGTCACGTATTCTTAAGAAACGGAGGGCGGGTACCGGCGTGGTTACAGAGTGACAAGGATAAAGAATTCATCGGTCAAGCATTTCAAAATTTTCTGAAGGAAAGGAACACATATTTTCGCACAGTGCGAAATCCTAATGTCAAAGCAGCGGTGGTCGAACGCTTCAACAGAACGCTCAAAGGATGCTTATGGTGCTATTTTACACACAAAAATACACATCATTACATAGATGTTTCGCAAGGCATCATGCACGCTTACAACCACACTCGACATTCCACCATTAAAATGGAACCGGCAAGCATCACGTTGGACAACGCACGCCTTGCTCGTGAACATATGCAGCAGCGATACCACCTCTCGATGAACTCGATCGAAGAAATCATAGTCGAGGAGCTAAATACAAAGTGGGTACATTAGTGCGAGTCAGTAGAGCGAAAGGAGTCTTTGAGAAAGGATATGAGGCGAACTGGACGGAAGAAATATTTCGGATTCACCGTATTCTCGAATGACGAATCCTCGTGTGTACGAATTGAGTGATCTTCAGGTAAAGTATCGATGGGATATTTACGAACAAGAACTGGCCCGGGTAAATAAAAACTTACAAGAAGAAGAGTTTATTGTGGATAAAGTGGACGCAGAGGACGAGGAGCTAATAAAGAATTTTTCGTCAGTTGGCGAGGTTACCCCTCTAAATTCAATTCCTGGACACCTGCTTCGAACCTAAAGCTGCTTCCAAACCATAATGGGGGAAGACCGGTTTTTCATGATTCTACCGAGCTATAGTAGCATGCGACACTATCCAGAAAATACAACTACTTCATTTATTACGGAATTGCCTCAAGAAGTGAAGCTGACTGGTTTATGGAAGTTGCGCTTACCGAAATTCAATTCCCCTTTAGTTTTTTACACGTGCGTCCCGAGGAAGATGCAGAACTCAAATTCATTTCGTTACCATGTGAAAATATTAATATCAAAAGCGTAAAAAAGATGAAGACCAGCTACCTAAATTCGGGGTTACCCGCATAACCCCGGGATGTTTACGCCACGATGAGCGAACTGTTACAGGCTTTAAACAACGCTAGCTCATTGTTCAAAACACACATTGCTTGGCGCCAGGATCCTCATCATGGTGGTAAAGTAACGCTGTACTGCACATGCGATATTAAAGAATGCAATAGACTTCATTTCGTGAAGTTTTCCGACAAAGTGGCTCGTATCTTGGGCTTCGATATGTATAGACCGGTGAAGAATTAATTCATCTTAACTTGTCGAAAATTATGCAGGGCTATGCGTACTATCCCAATACTGATCGTAATGTGAATCCCAGAAAGCTGGAGAAGAAAAGTTTTACGCTTTCACCACGGCAAAACGTAAACTTATGTCCGACGAACCAGGTAGTGTGTGCGGGGTGTACCTGATAAACTCTTTTTTATTGCGATATTTGCGAGTCCTATATAACGGGAGACGTGCATTCTCCTCTTCTCCGAGTGGTTCCCGTCGACTACAACGATGGTAAATATGCCTACGGACGTAACATGGTGAAACATTTTTCGCCACCGAATTATATTCCATTGCGATTAACATGTTTCCGCACGATCGAAATAGATATAAGAGATCAGGTTGGCGAAAGAATACCATTTGAATTTGGGACGTTGACAGTTACATTACAATTTAGACGTCGAGATTAGAGATAATTATTCCGTAAAACACATAGATATGACGCATATTTAGAATATTACGAAGCACAATCCGGGGGAAATCGTGGGGCGGAATTCCACGAGTTTCGTAGGATCGCGGTATCAGAGCGGTCACGGTATCGTAGTTTTCTCGGTGGTCCTGTTCAGACGGGTGTTGCCTTATTTGCCAGTGGTGCGCGTGTCGTTGGAAAAGAAGCTCTACGCGCAGGGATTAATATACTCGATGATGTGGGGAATAACACACCATTGAAAGTAGCTGTTAAAACGCGCCTCAAGGAATCAGGCTCAAATCTCAAAAGAAGAGCGAGAGAACACATTAACAATCTGATGAAGGGGTCGGGATATAAAGTTCCTGCGAAAATCGGAAAAGCTCAGTTCTTTCAACACGCCAAGCGGATCAGCGGTAAATCATTTCGTGCAAACATCGGGTCAGCGCTTCTAAATCAAGTAAAGGAAAGTGACTCGAAGAAACGCACCGGGGAAGAAATCGGGTAAGAAGCTAGCGAAGAACCACGAAGAAGAAGCGTTCAGTGAAAAAAGCGGAGAGGACTCACTAAACGTCGGGGAGTTATCAAGAAGCGTACTGTCAGACATTTTTTCCTAAACAACAAACGCGTGCTTTCGAAGCATGTCCTTTCTTCATACGCATTCCTGCGAATGTTAAAGAGTGAACTCGATCTCTTCACCCTGCCATCTACAAACCAGTATTGAGAGTTCACAATGGATTCACTACAAACCCGTGTCTTCTCTCACGGACGACGCGCCCGTCGAATTCGTCGTACCCGGGCATGGAGAAGAATACATAGATCTTGCTCACACCATGCTGTCGCTACGCATACGAGTAAAGGAAACCGGAGCAGGAGCCGCCGCCGCAAAAAGTAGGCCCCGGTAAACCTATACTGCATTCGATGTTCAATCAAATCCGACGTATATTCAATCAAAGCTCGTGTCTCCTCAAACAATGCTTACGCTTACCGCGCTTACATAGAGGCGTTATTAAATTAGCTTCACCAGTAAAAACCTCCATCTGGTTCGTACCTGTGGTACAGCGATATTTGCGAGAACATGGACGCTCTACCTGGAGCGACACCAAGCAATCACGGACTGACAAGCGAGCCACTTTTGTACAAAGGGACGAACACTGGATCTCATAGGTCATCTTCACTGCGACGTCTTCAATCAAGATAAATTCTTGATCACGGTGTCGAAGTGCGCATGAGGCTTGTTCGTTCGAAGATTTCCTTCTGTCTTATGGAGGGAAATACTATGTCACGGATACCATTTTGATGCTACACTACTCATCAGAAGAGCTAGAATAAACCCAGGCATATTACTCGCCATACGAAAATGTTGACCAGGACTACTGCTAAATACCCACACGAAGTCGAGGTTAAATCATTCACGATTCATAGCGGCGTCGTAGGAGAGACACTGGACAACGTCAT
>NW_020229981.1:80891-105295 GCF_003227715.2 Harpegnathos saltator
TGCGATGGTCCTACCATTTAGACCAGTGCCCTGAATTATTTGCACGATCGGGCCGATTTCTGAGAGCTACCGCCCCTTACTTCCCTTACCGCTCCAGCCCGCACGGCGGACCTAGAAAACTGACAGTCGCGAGGCGCTGTCTCAGGCACGTCGCATGAGAGTCACATGAGATGCTTCACAGTTTAACATAGCTGAAACAAATTTATTTATTAAAACAACTCCATAGGCATTTTTTATAGTTTACTAATATAATATAGTCTAATATTAATATAAATATATGTTAATAGAAATATCAATATAAGTAATATTCTTAATATAACTATAATATACACTGTATAACTGTAATATTCTTAATATAACTATAATATGACTGTCTCATGCGACGTGCCTGAGACAGCGCCTCGCGACTGTCAGTTTCTAGGTCCGCCGTGCGGGCTGGAGCGGTAAGGGGAAGTAAGGAGGCGTAGCTGTCAGAAATCGGCCCGATCGTGCAAATAATTCCGGGCACTGATTTAGACCATCATAGGTTAGGTTAGAAGGGAATACGAAACGTTCGTCGAAAGAGTATTTTACCATACCGACTTGCACCAGGCACTATCCTCATCGTTCTGAGGAGGGGAAAGGGAAGTAAAATGGGAGACATATAGAATTAATTTATACATAATTTTGTTTTAGAATATCATTTATTTGTTCACGGCTTCATACATTATATTTTTTACAGCGCATGCTAACAATTCACAATCAATGAGCGACTCGCGGTCAAAGTCGCTGCTTTCTTGTATTGTTTTTGTTGCAGTATATATATTAGTAATATAATTCTTCTTTTCACGAAGAATATTTACAAAACTTTTGAATTTTACACTAACTATACAGATATTTTCTGATAACCATCCATACATGTGATTGATGCAATTTTCAAATGTAAATAATACATTTAACGTATCTGGTGTTACATATAAGCAATTATTAAAAATTGTGAGTTTCACAATTTGTGAGTTGTACATCTTACATGACGTTATTGTTAATTCTTCTATATGCATCGGGGGAGACGATGACTTATAAAAATTGGCCTGCAGAAATCTTGGATGTCAGCACGTTGCCCCATTAGCGCATTCCAAGTTTTGATCGGCAATAGCAGTTGTTTGCCACGATTATCATCAATGACTATGTCTATGACGGGTTCAGCTCCTACGCTGATTCCGATATTCAAATATTTATAAGCAGTTGCAGTCAAAGCGTATCGGCGTCCTAAGATATGCATAGCAGGAGGTCGTGGAACGCTGAAAAGATATAGAAAATTTACATGTCTGAATCTTGGAAAAATTACTACGGATAAACTAAAAGAAATAACACTCACCTTTCGCACATTTTCTTGCTCGGTGGAGCCTCGTCCTCATGTTGAGCAGGCATGTAATAATTTGCGTGTTTAGCGTTCACTTCAGCACCGGCAGCATACATTTTTATTATGTAGACACACCCAAACTTTACTATGTAGACACACAACCGATGAATCTCGTGTTCACAGAGCGACTGAGAGACAGAGGTTTTTTTCCGAAGCCTAATATTAAAGCTACTATAGGGCATCCCCTCCTCTTACTCTTCAGAGTTGTAGCGCATGCGCAGATATATTCCTCAAAACAGGAAAGTAAATGAGATGTAGATATCTTTGGTTTAGACTCGATGGCATTAGAGATGTCGCTTCCGAACGACATCTTTTAACGATATCAGGGGAGAGGAGAGTGTCTTGACCATGGAGCGTCAGGTAGCTCAGTGGGTTTAGAGCAGTCGCCCTGCAAGCGAGAGACCCGAGTTCAATTCCCGGTCTAGCGACTACCGCACTTACGCGATATTTTTTCTCTCTTCGGGACGAAATAAGAAGCAGGTCCCATCGCCTAGTACGCCCTCCTTCTTTCACGGTCGTCATTTGACTCGCGCATATCCGAACGTGTTTTCTAACGGAGAGAATATAAAGTAAAGGATTCCAAAGAGCCGAGTATTCTCTGTAGTTAATAAAGAAATGGAAGACTTCACTCAAACCGAACGAGAACTGTTGGAGCAATCCACTCGTCTGAATTCGCGAGAGGCTTACGACGCGTGGGTGCAAAAGTTTGACAAGTGTATCAGATGTTTGGAAGAACAAAGTCGAGCAAAACGACCGCGATTGTCGATTGGCGCCGCGCAATCAGTGGTGGCTCGTATTGCACGACTCGAGGGACTGAAAATTTCTGTGCAAGAACGCTTCATACACGTGGGTGCTGGACACGCATCAAGAGATGCAGAATTGGTATGGAGAGAAATTGATACAGCGTTCGAAAGCCGCATATCAACCGGCGCAGTTATTAACGTGAACCATATCGAACCTCTTCGATTTCTCCAAGATGCGAAGAGTACAGTGCTCGAGCACGTGCGAAGTGCTATGGAAAGCACGGCAATCTTAAGGTGAACACTGTGTTCAATGGCGAGTTTATCTCAGGCGA
The DNA here is from genome assembly GCF_003227715.2 of Harpegnathos saltator. Classification (NCBI taxonomy): domain Eukaryota; kingdom Metazoa; phylum Arthropoda; class Insecta; order Hymenoptera; family Formicidae; genus Harpegnathos; species Harpegnathos saltator. Next base: position 83,369 of record NW_020229981.1, read on the forward strand.
CAATCATGCATTCAAAAGCATTAACACGAGAAACAGTGAACTCTTTTCTGCTTTAGATTTGGATAAATGGTACGAGCAACGCGTCATCGAGCCTACTTTGGCATCTTTGGAAGAATTTCAAGAACGTGATAGTGGGTGGGCACTACTGCGCATACTTGATCTCACAGTCAATGTGAACAAATACAATCCATTGCATGCAGGGTGCAACATTGAGTTACCTCACGAAATAAAATTAAAGAAAGCCGTGATAAACGTACGAACTAAAGACAACGCATGTTTTGCATGGTCCGTGGTCGCGGCATTATATCCAGCTGAAAGAATGGAGACCGGGAATCTTCGTACCCACGTTACACCAAAATATTCAATCTTCAGGATATTGAATTTCCAATGACGATTAAACAAATTACCAAGTTTGAACAGCTAAACAACATATCCATCAACGTATACACCATTCAAGATAAAAAAGCAAGAAGAAGCATGTATGATCGTTCCGATACGTCTCGCCAGTAAGAAGGAAAAGCATGTAAATTTGTTATATGTGCAAGATCCACAAGAGTGCAACATGGGACATTTCATGTGGATCAAGAATTTGTCACGTCTTGTGGACATGCAACTAAGTAAGAAAAAATGCAAGAAGTATATATGCGATCGGTAAGGAGATATTCACCATAAATACAATATAACAAATATGAAATAAAAGAATAACTCGTAATATCCATTTCTTTTCAGTTGCTTGCATTATTTTTATTCCAACGAAAAACTGGAGAATCATATCATAGATTGCAACAAGTTGAATGACTGTGCAGTCATCCTGCTAACAGAGGCCAACAAGTGGCTCAATTTTACTAATTACAGCAGAAGGGAACGGATTCCATTCGTGGTGTACGCTGACCTGGAATGCATTCTAGAGAAAACGCCAAACGAAGAAAAAAAATCGTATGTGTATCAGCATCATAAAGTACATAGTATAGCTTATTATGTACGATGTTCCTACGATGAATCATTATCCGCATATCAGTGTCGTCGCGATCCGAATTGCATTTCGTGGTTCGTCGAGGAACTTAAACAATTGGCGCATCGTATAAAAATTATTCTGCGTAATAATGTCCCTATGGAAATTTTATTACAAGAACAGTGCGCAGTATTTTAGTGCAACGCGTTGTCATATATGCGAAAAACTATTCGCAGTGGAGGATATACGCGTACGCGATCACTGTCATTTAACCAGACAATACAGGGGTCCGGCACATTCCAATTGTAATTTAAATTATACAGATTCCTATTATTAGGAGCGCAAAAAAGTTCTGAGCCCTAGATTTCATACTACTGAAACCACAATTTAAATTGCATTAATTTTCCCGCCCTCTTGCGGTTTTAAAGCAGTGACGTTTGGTCTTTCGAAACATCGTGCGATTTGGCGTTTGATGCACATAACCTTAAAATCAGCAGTGTTCACGATGGCAATAACAAAAGAGCATATTCGATTTTCCATCCACTTCGCGTTTCATCTGAAGAAAAATGCTGCTGAAGCCACTGAAATGATCTGTGTTGCATATGGAGAGAACGCTGTAAGTTATGCTACGTGTAAAAGGTGGTATCAAAAATTTCGCCAAGGAGATTTCAGTCTTGAAGATGAACCGCGTGCTGGACGCCCTCAAAAGATTGAAACGGACGAACTGCAAGCATTGTTGGATATAAACTCTGCACAAACTGAAAAGGAGCTTGCAGAGCAACTTGGCGTTACGCGACAAGCCATTTCCACACGTTTACATGCAATGAGAAAAGTTCAAAAGGAAGGCAGATGGGTTCCGCATGGACTGTCCGAAGACAACAAAAATCGATGGCGTGACACGGCACTCACTTTGTTTTCAAGGTTCCGGAAAAAGGATTTTCTGCACCAAATCATTACAGGTGATGAAAAGTGGATACTTTATGATAATCCGAAGCGTAAAAAATCATGGGTTGACCCTGGTCAACCTTCGACATCGACGCCAAAGACCAATATCCACGCCAAGAAGGTTTTGCTTTGCATATGGTGGGATTGGAAAGGTGTATTGTATTACGAGTTGTTACAGCCGAGTGAAACAGAAACGGCAGATCGCTATCAGCAACAATTGAGCAATTTGAGCGATGCGTTTGAAGAAAAGAGGCCATTTACTGGCAAAGGACGTCGTAAAGTGATACTGCTTCATGACAATGCCCGACCACATGTTGCGAAAGTGACTCAGGACCATATCTTTGCGTTAGGCTAGGAACTTCTCCCGCACGCGGCGTATAGCCCAGACATGGCGCCTTCCGATTACTACCTATTCCGGTCTCTGCAGCATTTCTTGGCTGATACACATTTTGTGACACTTGAAGAGATACGAAAATGCATTGATGACTTTATCGCCTCGAAGCCGGTGAGCTTCTACCATCAGGGAATTTGCAAGCTGCCCGAAAGATGGCAAAAGGTCATCGATGCAAACGGGGAATATTTCGTTGATTAATATAGTTTTGTTTGTTTTTAAATAAATTTTGAATTTTGCAAAAAAAGGCTCAGAACTTTTTTGCGCTCCTAATATATTCGATAGTTTTTCATAACTTATCAGGTTATGACGCTCATTTTATTATCAAGGAAGTAGCCACCGCGTTCGAAGGTCGATGTACTACCAATAACGAAAGAAAAATATATTTCATTTACCAAACATATTGAAGATACAACAAGTAAAACATCAGACTGGCGAAATCATATTAAATTGCGGTTCATCGATACGTACAAATTTCTCAGTACCAGTCTCGATAAATTAGCATCGTTTCTCACTGGAGACAAATTAAAAATTCTTCAATCCGAATTTAAAAACTTATCCGACAAAGATTTTGATTTATTAACTCGAAAAGGTGTCTTTCTATACGAATATGTGGATTGCAATGACAAGCTGCAGGATCAATGTTTATCACCGCGCGAGTCATTCTACAGTTCGCTGACAGGTGATACAGTATCTGAGAGCGATTGCACGCACGCCGTGAACGTATGGGAACGGTTTTCTATTCAAACCTTAGGCGAATATAGCGATTTGTACCTGAAGACTGATGTTTTGTTATTGGCTGATATTTTCGAAAATTTCCGCGATAGTTGCATCAAAAGTTACGGTCTAGATCCCGCGCATTATTACACATTGCCAGGTTTCACGTGGGACGCGATGTTAAAACATACAAAAATTAATTTTGAATTATTCACAGATATTGATATGGTAATGCTTATCGAACGCGGTATACGTGGCGGCCTAAGTCAGTGTTCCGGTAGATACGCAAAAGCCAATAACCAATACATGCAATCTTACGATCCATCGAAGCCATCCTCATACCTCATGTACTTTGATATAAATAATTTGTATGGCTGGGCAATGTGTCAACCGTTACCATACGCTGAATTTAAGTAGGTTGATGATACGTCGAATTTTTATGTATCATCAATCCCGCTAAATTCGCTCACAGGTTATATTCTCGAGGTTGATTTGGAGTATCCTCAACACTTGCATGATGCACATGCAGATCTACCGTTCTGTCCGACGCGAACGAAGCCCCCGAACAAACGGCAAGAAAAACTCCTTGCGACTTTATATAATAAGCAGTGTTATGTTATTCATTATCGTAATCTGCAGCAGTGCATACGCCATGGTCTTCGTATCGAAAAGATTCATCGCATACTCCAATTCGCATAAACTTCATGGCTACGCAACTACATAGAATTAAATACGCAGTTTCGAACGCATGCAACAAACGATTTTGAGAAAAATTTATACAAATTGATGAACAACGTGGTATTTGGCAAAACAATGGAAAATGTTCGTAATCATGTCGATGTAAAACTTTTGGGCCAAAACTTTTGGGACAAAATGGGATGGACGATACGGCGCAGAGGCAATGGTCGCTATGTCAAATTTTCATAGCAGGAGCATCTTTTCAGAAAATTTAATTGCCGTTGAATTGCGAAAACTCGAAGTGAAGTTCAACAAGCCGATTTATGTGGATATATGTATTCTCGACATATCTAAGACCTGCTTGTATGAATTTCACCATGAGTACATGTCACCTCTGTATCACGAGAAATGTAAAGTACTGTATACGGACACAGGTAGCTTAATTTACCACATAATGTCCGATGATGTGTATGAGCTAATGAAACGTGACATTGCTAGGTTTGATACGAGCGATTATTCTCAAAATAACATATACGGTATGCCGCTTAAGAACAAAAAAATTCCAGGGCTTATGAAAGATGAAAATAACGGAGCTATAATGACAGAATTCGTCGGGCTCAGAGCAAAAACGTATGCGCTGAAAGTAGAAGGTAAAAAGGATACTAAAAGGGCGAAGGGTGTTAAGAGGAATATTATAGCACGAACGATCAATTTTGACGATTACACGCATTATTTGAGAGAGGAAATTGAAACGAGTCGGCGTCAATCGTACATAAGATCCAAGTTGCATGAGGTATACACGGTATTCGAAACGAAAACTGCTCTCAGTCCATACGATGATAAGCGATTTATTATGCCTAATTCGATAAATACATTACCATGGGGACATTATAGTATGCTATTATAACGTTTATTTGTTTTATTAGCTATTTTACAATTAAATATGTCATCAAATGTTCTAACAAAATTGTATTCATTTTTTATAATACATTATCTTTTTGTATCCATGAATTATGCGAATTGTCGAATCCCAACCATTTTACATATACTTTGTCACCTTGCCTGCGCAATACCTTTTCTACTAAGTATACATCTGGATTGATGACACTATGTAGTTCGTGTTCGTAGAAACCCCCGGCGATAGGTTTCCCGCGCGAGTCTGCGAGTAGGTAAGTTGCAGGATTAGTTGTCTGCACTTTGACGATTTTAAACACTTCGGTTGTCCAATTCGGTGTATAGCCTTTTTCAAAGATAGTTTTGAATTTGCTGACACGTACCAGATCACCCACTTTGAATTTCGCAGGCGCTGCAATCTTTATGTTACTATAGACTGTGTTTAAGAACTTATTAACAATCGTAGGAGTCACATCGATAGGACGCATGCCAATAGTTCGATGTTTTCGTGTGTTGTATTCAGCGACGAGGCGCGGTAACGAGTCGATCCATTTGTAAGTTCCGTTGAACATAAACATTTTCCACATGTTGTTCTTTAACGTGCGGTTGAATAGCTCCATAACAGATGCCTTCATTACTGAATAAGTCGAATAATGATTGACACCGTGTTTCTTCACAAGTCTCTGCAACTCTGTATTGTAAAACTCCTTTCCCTGATCAGTTTGCAAGTTCTTCGGACATCTTCCATCCGTTCGAATTATCTTTGCGAATGCCTCAGTTATCTCCTTTCCGCTTTTGCTCTTTAACGGCACGGCCCATGCGTGCTTGCTCAGTACATCGATAATGGTGAATATGTAGTGGTGGCCTCCATTGAATCGCGAGTAAGGACGCATTTCCACCACATCAGCCTGCCAAAGATCATCGTATCCACGCACTATGACGCGTCTGCGAGGAAAATTTCGTCTCGCTGGAGCGTGTAATAATTCTTTCATTAGTTGTTCTTTTTCGGAATGTTTCTTCTCATTATTTTTCCCCGTTACTCGCCGAGTCGTTTTCCCATCATGCGTGAAGCTTTGTCGCTTTACACCGCAGAAACAGCTGAAATAGTACCGATGAGTTGCTTCTCTGAACTTTTCTTCTTTTTGTTAAATTTTGACGATTGTTTCACCATTGCAGCTCGTGATGATCCGGCTCTTGCTTATGTCGATACTATATGTCGATTCAACTGCAATATTCTACTTTTATATTTTCGACGATTTCTTTATCTCTGAATCTGTCCAGTCTAAAATTCGTTCTGTTCTCATGAATGCTATTTATGCTCAGTATGTTTTTCTTCTGGTAGTCTTCCAGCCAATCCTTCAATTTTTTAACATTCTCATCTACATACTGCTTCGTCTCAACGTTACTCTCATGCAGCAGAAGTTTTACAGACTTTATACTCTCATCCACATAATTTTTGTGCGCAACATCATTGAAGGCTCTCGGCCGCGTTACATGATGTATCGCGTGCCCTGTTGCGTCAAAACCTTTGTCATCGGCGGTTAGACAAAGGGCATTTTCATGTACGTATCGTTTGGTTGCAACATCATTCAAATGATTTCTCATACCTGCAACACATTCTTCCACGTATTGTTTGGTTGCAACGTCACTGTCGGCTTCAGGCTGCGCTACATGTTTTATCTTGCGCGATTTTGCATCAAAAACTTTAGCAGCGTTTAAACAAAGGGCATTTTCATGTATATAATTTTCAATATGTTCATTCCATTGATGCGCTCGATCAGTTTTCGCACTATTGTTTTCTCGCGACACTCCAAACTTATTCATCGACATTTCGGAACAAGTTGTACCGACTGACTGACTTGTGTCAATGCCACGCTGCTTAATTTATAATGAGACCAGCTTCACGGAGTTCTTCGATAATCGATAAAATTTCGTGCTCGTGCGAGTTGTTGCCAGCTTGGCGCGAAGCGTCAAGCAATCGCAGACGATCCACCAGCTCGTTGGGATCATCCCAATGTAATCGATATTGTTGTCATTTAAGGTCATCATAGCTTGCGATGCGTATAAACCTTTTCCTCCCACTTTATTGCTCGACGCATCTGATACTAGGGGCGCGATTATATGTTTATATTTGTGTCCCTTGTTACCGAGTATAGGATTTTGCTGGAGGTACCCGCGTCTGTGAGTATTTGTCGCCAATAGTATATTTTTGTATTTTTGCATATCAGCTTCGGTATACACAGAATCGTCGGGGATTCTTTTGAATATTAGCTCGTAAAGACCGGGTGTTCCAATGTATCCTGTTTCGCCTATGATTATATTATCGTCTCTGTCCACATCGATACGTTTATCACCGAGCATCGCTCCATCGTTAAGACGTACGCCGTAAACATAATCTATAGTGTTATCTTTTCCACTACTTAGCACAGCTCCCATATATTTTTAACCCAACGGACCAAAATGATCACGTAAAGTTTGTTGTCCTTTGTACGTTCACAACTGACGTCTAACGGATGTCACTACCGGTTTATCGGGGGTTTCGGAAACATTCTCATCATCATCATCATCATCAGTGAGTAGATTGTCGATCGGTGAAGGTTCATGCGACATTCCATGTAGTTCCTCATGTTGTAGAGCTCCCGTCGATGTAGGAACTATCAGAGGATCGTTTAATAGTTTCCGGTGTAGTCAATGCGACTGGTGAAAGTTTTGCCTTACGCTTTATCTTTTTTTCGGGTTTTAATATTACACTCTTTGTTTCTTCGCTTGTACTCATTGATAGTGGCTCAGTTTTAACATCAACGTTACTTTCCACATTAGCGCTGCTTCCCGCGATTTGCTTGAGAGGTTCAATAATAGGTTTAAAGTATCTCTCCAATGCAGCATTTTCCACCATTCTACCGGTTTTTAAAGCGCGATTCTTCTTGCGGATCGATTCGTTCGTTTTCGCAATCTCTTTCGCTACCTTTTCACGATCCATGATCTTTACGCTACTATTCATCATTGATATGTTTGTCTTGTGAATGTTGAAGATGTTACCACGTTGAGGTTAAAATGACGATTGTGCATCTCACAGCACAGCAAAGTCGTTAAATCCTTTCCTGTATCGTCCGTCGGTCATTGAATTGTCCTTATCAATCACTGTGAAACCATATTTATCCTTCCAACATCTGCAACACAATGTACTGAAATCCTCATATGACATGTCAGTGTTCACATGATCGTTGTACACATGTTTCAAGTTGGTACCATGTTTAACCGTTTGAGTCCCAGGGGGTATTGAAAAAACACTGTCGAAGAATCCCAAACAGCGCAATCGCGCTTTCTATAAATGAGTATGAAAAGACCAAGCAGCGCGATAGCGCTTTGTTTATTTTACATCGATGAATCCTAATCGGACCAATACCGCTTCTTGTATTTGTTAGGTAACGCGATTCTCGTCTTTTTCTCATCGCGCTGTCACATTTATTGTAGTTTGCAAAGCGATCGGACGTATTCTTGCGTAAGTGTTTCTCATTGTTAATAATTGTGTGTTTCAAAATGATTAGACGAAGCAACGGAGCAACGAAGCAAAAGGAATCCATCCAACATGTTTTGATAAACGCCGATGTTACAAATTATAATTGTTACTCTCCATTTAAATTATTTGTTCATAACACAAAAATATTGTTAATTTGTAATTCGTTATTTTATAAAATACATCTGTATTATTACATATGCATACTGTAAATTTATAAATATTTCAAGTTTTGTTCGATAAAAATTATTGAGAAGATAACAATGAAATAAAAATTTTTATTTTGTAATGTATTATTGCATTATTATAGTATTATTCTACCTATTATAAAATGTACTATTTACATTAAAAGGATCGGTGTGATATACTTGCTTCAGTAAATCTGAGCGCGCGACTTCGACAATCGGTAACGCACCGTCAGTTGTCCACAATGATCGAAATGTACTGGGTTTTCTCGACATAAAATCTGAACAGCGCGATCGCGCTGCTTGGGACTCAAACGGTTAAAGAGAAACAGAAGATTTGCATTGTCCTGTATAAGATGCTTGGATATTTTTGCGTACGTCTGACAGAGATAGAAACAGTCAACGCTCGAATGACGACCCATTGCAAAGTATTCTCTTATCGTATCTTGTTTGTCACATGCAACGTCGTCAAAGATAAAAATGGAATTTTTGGGCGCTTCGGTCGTTGGAATCACATCACTGTTATTGGAGAATGTAAAGTATTCAATTTCATCTATCGATTTCAGCAGATTTTCCAAGTAGCGATATTTAAGTTGTTGCAACGATTTCGAGTACACGTACAAGTTCTCGAAACGTAGACCGTGCGGACTTTTCAATAAGCTGATGAGAATGTTTGTCTTGCCGCAATTCGAGGGACCGCATATGATGCCGCGTATGGTGTTCGGAAACATGTTTCCATGCCTGCGCGCCTCTTGCTCAAGCATTGATTCCGTTCTATTGTCGAAATTTGTCACGCATATCGACGTTGGTTGCTTCACGAACCGCATGTTTCCCCCGTGAGTCGCAAAATAATTTAAATGTGACGCTGATTTAACTATATATATAAGCGCGTCAATCTTGGAAACACTCAGTTTAGAAAATGTTCCTCCTGTTAACAGATACCCATGATATTCGAGAGCTAACTTCCGAACAACTGAAATATATACCGAAGATTGTTCTGTTACGCGAATTTGCAAAGTATATTGACGATTTGCAGGATAGACTCCCGGAACATTTAAGAGTCAATCCAGAGGTTCAGCAGTATCGTCGGTGTTTGGAACATTACAATCGTCCGTGGCAGCAAACACATATCGACGGTCCAGCACCGCTGATCAGGGACTGTAGTGAATGTCGTCGACAAAAGTCAAAGTCGGCAGTGGTCTATTGAATCGCGCGATAAATGCGCTTCCTATCGAACTACACATTCCCGGATATCAATTTTGTGGTCCTGGAACTCGCTTGGTAAAACGATTGGTCAGAGGTGACCAAGGCATTAATTCATTGGACGCGGCGTGTCATGAGCACGATATAGCCTATTTGCGTAGCAACAATCTCACCGATCGACACGCGGCGGATGAGATTCTCGCTGTGAAAGCGCGGAAACGCATAACTTCGAATGAATCAACTCTAGGTGAGAAAGCTGCTGCTGCAGTCGTTTGGGCTGCTATGAAAGCCAAAACGAAAATCGGCATGGGCATGGGCACGAAGAAAAAGAAGTCGTCCAAGAAAGAAATCCGAAAACGAGCACTTCCAGTAGCAAAACGGGGTGGTATTTTACCAGTTCTACCATTACTGGGAGTTCTCGGTTCATTAGTCGGTGGAGCGGCGGGTGTCGCAAAAGCGGTGAATGATGGCAAAGCCGTGCAACGCCAGCTGGAAGAGTTAAAACGTCATCATCGCGCAATGGAAGGTTACGCTACGAAAGGTCACGGAATCTATCTTGCTCCGTACAAGCGCGGGAAAGGCGCTGCAGAAAAAAAAAAACGTCAAAGAAACGCTAAAATTACCCACGGGTGCAATGACTAATGTACAGTTGGAAAGACTAGCGAGACGTATGCGTATATCTTTCTTTCGAGGTGTTTTCATGCGTGACGCCTTACTGATAGATGGAGTACGTCAAAACGAGAGCGGTATTGTAAATTTAGACAACACAGAGGGACCAGGTACTCACTGGGTGGCGTATGCGAAAAGAGGAAATCGCGCAGTATATATTTTGATATATATTTTGACAGTTTTAGTAATCTTCGATCACCCAAGGAATTGATTCGATATCTTGAGAGAGATGTAGTGAAAATTTTGTACAATCGCACATCATATCAACATTACAACCAGAGCATTTGCGGACAATTGTGCTTGCAGTTTCTCCAAACGGTAGAGGATCAATTTAAATGATGATGATGACATTCCACTAACAGCAGTCAGTATTCGTTCGGCAGTTTGCAAACATGTCGCTAACGCTTACGTTGACTGGCAACAGTAGCACCCTTACGGTGAGCTACTTTCCCGCTATAGATTTGAGCGATGGTGATTACGAGCTCGGTTTAACGGATATCGAAGCATACAATACGATACCAAACGTAAATTCGTCGAATAATAAATTTTACTATGGTGCTAACGATGAAGAAATTACGATTCCCGAAGGATCTTACGAATTGCGTGCCATATACGAATATCTGAAACGTGCAATTTCACATTCTCCAAAAGCAGTGCGTTCCAAAAATAATCCATATAAAGATGACGAGAATGAATATCCTATAATAATTCGTGCCAATAATAATACGATGAGGAGTGAAATAAAATGTGTTTATAGAATAAATTTTAACAAACCAAACAACATTGGCTCGCTTTTGGGATTCTCATCGAGTTGTATATTAGAACCGCATCGATGGTACGAATCGGACACACCGATTAAGATTATCAACGTGAATATCATTCGTATAGAATGCAGCGTTGTCAGTGGTGCGTACAGTAACAGTATGCGTGTACATACGATACATGAATTCTCGCCTAAGGTGCCACCAGGATATAAGATATCGGAAACACCGACACATGTCATTTATCTTCCAATCATCGCACGGAGCATTACAGATTTAACGGTGCGTGTAGTTGATCAAGAAGGACAATCGCTCGATTTTCGAGGAGAAGAGATTACCGTTAGATTGCACGTACGATGGCGACGATAATAAACGTAATCTATGAAATGCTTGTGGTGAATCAAGTGGGACAGATGAAACAAGCTGGAAATATACTTTTTACGAGACGCGCAATTAACAGTACAAAATCCCTCATTCGAAAGAAACTCAGTGCGTTGAACGTTGAATTTTTGAAATCTCTGGGATTCATCGTACGAAACGATTGAGAAAGATGATTGACATTTTGAACATTGGAAATGAACCGGTCTTTAACGAGCGCATCGTCAAGATTGAGACACATACGTACAATCCATACGCTAACACAACGTTTGGACATAGCGACGAGATACGAATACCCATACAGCAGCAGGATTTATACATATTGCCATGGGAGAGTTATCTCTATGTCGAGGGGAAGGTGACGAAACAAGTTGCAGTCGATGGTGCGACTGTAACGTTGGGATATAATGGCGTTGCATTCATGTTTGATGAGATCCGTTATGAACTGGATGGTGTGGAGATTGATCGTAACAGAAACGTGGGAATAACTTCAACGCTCAAAAACTATGTATCGATATCTTCAGACAAAAATGCCATCACGAAAAATGCCGCGTGGGATACGACTGACACTATTTTGCCGAACGGGTACTTCAACTTTTGTGTACCGCTCAACGTTTTGTTAGGATTCTGTGAAGACTACAAACGTATAGTGATTAACGCGCGTCACGAATTGATTCTATTATGATCGCGCAGCGACAACAACAGTCTACTAGGATCTTCAGCGCTGGATCCTAAGATTGAGCTGTTCAAGATACAATGGCGAATGCCTCACGTAATCTTGAACGATATCAATAAACTTTCCATGCTGAAAACTTTGGAGGATGGACGATACCTGAGTATGAGTTTCCGCTCGTGGGATCTGTATGAATTTCCTCTACTGCAAAGCACGACCAAACACTTGTGGACCGTCAAAACTGCTACTAATTTGGAGAAACCTCGATACGTTATCTTTGCGCTGCAGACTGGCCGGAAGAATGTCATGTCGGAAAATATAACTCGTTTCAATGACTGCAAATTGATCAACGTGAAGCTCTATCTGAATTCAGAGTGTTATCCGTACGACATGAATTTGGACTTTACAAAAAATAAATACGTCGTACTTTACGATATGTATAGACGTTTTCGTAAATCGTATTATGGATGCGACAATGCTGAGGCATGGTTAACAACTACCGACTTTCTGCGGCTAGCTTTTGTGGTTATCGATTGCTCGCGTCAAAATGAGTCCGTCAAGAGTGCTACTGTGGATGTGCGCATAGAATTTGAGTGTAAGGAGAATATACCGGCGAATACTACCGCATATTGTCTCATCCTGCATGATCGTGTAGTTGAATACAGCCCGCTAACCAACATGGTGCGCAAACTTAACTAACATCAGAAAAGAATAATACATGCAACAAAGTGCTATAAACAACATTTCTCTCCCGGACGTGTCGAAGAATATTTCACCATGGATGTGCCGACTTTTGTGGATCTACAAGGGTACATGGTTGGAAAGAGATTTATTGTAAAAGAAGCGGCGATACTGAAGAATGGAACTATTCTTTCACACTACATCTTCACGAGTCCGATGCCATGGCATCTGCTCACAAGATCAGACAAATTGAGAGCCTACTAGTGAACGGCTAATCATCATGGATTACGATGGGAAGATGGAACCGTCAAATACTGCAGAGCTGAACATTTGATTACTACCGCTGTGGTGGGTGATATGTATGGCGAGCTTGAAGATGTCGCATCTCAACTTGTGTATGTAAAGGGGCATGAGAAGCGGGAATGGTTGTTACACCTGCTGGATGACAATGTGAGAAGCAACGTGATCATTAGGATGGACTAACCGTGGACCGTGGACACCGATTATGATGACATGCCTTCTCTGTAAAAATTGAATAATACTTTTCGATGTAATAATCATATGAAAAATTGTGCCTTACAGAACGTACTAAACATTTTCAATTGGTGGTCTTGGAGAGAATTGTACGACGCTTAATAAAATATTATTTCAAATGTACAGATGTTTCTTCCAACACGCTTATCCCCTTTCACCTCTTAGGATTTTATATGATAATTGTGTTTGATAAAAATACAGTTCTTTATTTGCGGTATGATGATTATTAGACGTTCGAGAGACGTCCGATGGACGTTCGATAGTAATCGGGGGGCCCAGATTCGATAATAATCGCGGGGTCCAGGTTTGACCCTACCTACACCGCCGTCATGTTTGTTCTTTTGACGTATGCGTGACGTCACGGTCGCCATCTTACCCGTAACGTGACGTCTACTAGCAATAGGCGACGGTGGTCTAGAAGGTTCGAGCGCTCGATAGCAACCGCGGGACCCCAGGTTCGAGTCTGGCCTACACCGCCGCCATGTTTTTTCTTTGACGTATGCGTGACGTCATCACACACATACTGTAAGAACCTTCACTAGACGTCTACTAGCAACAGGCAGCAATGGTCTAGGAGGTTCGAGTGTCCGATAGCAACCCGCGGGGCCCAGGTTCGAGTCTACCTACAGCCCGACGCGTTTTTTTCTCGTGACGTCACGGCCGCCATCTTGCTCATAGAATCAAAAATTCTGGGGTGGAGGAGGAGGATACCGATAAAGAGGAGGTATCAATTAAGAAAGGGTATCAATTAAGAGGGGGGATCAATTAAGATGGGGTATCAATTAAGGGGGGATTAATTAAAAAATATTAATTAATAAATAACGTCTTTTGTATAATTAATTAGCAATTTGGGTTAGAATCCCCCTAGTCTATCTACTACCTACTTTATATCGCTCTCTTCGAGAATCTCTGTACTCTTTCCGCTTAGTTTTTACTGAATCCGCAGTAGAATCAAGCGATAAACCACGGACAGAAAGATTAGAAATTTCAAGGAGCAAAGAAATAGAATCAATAAGCACAAAAGAGGCGTTAACCGATGAAGAACCGGCGACGGGAAGCGAGATTCCTCTTATACAAAACTTTGAAGCTTCAGGAAAAAATAAATCAAAAGTAATAAAAATGGGTTAAGTAATAATACGTTGCATTACGCCGTTGGTGCCGTTCCTTTCTTTGACGGACAAAATATTCCAGTAGAACATTCCAGTAGAATATTCCAGTAGAACTTTATAGAAGGATGTAATTTAGCGAAGGCCATGACGCCGATCGAGGATAAAGATATTTAACGAGAGTGCTTTACATACGTTTAACGGGAGAAGCTCGCCATGCAGTGCAAGATCAAGATTTCTCGCTCGTTAGCCAATTAACTAAATTTTTAAAGAATGTTTTCGGATCATTTAAAAGTTATTCCGAATTACAAGGCGAATTAGGACGTATACATCAAAGAATCGGCGAATCAGTCATCGCGTACGCAAATCGAGTAAAATCCACAGGGAAGCGAATTTTAGAATCCTATCGCACTAACATCGGGTCCGCCGATGCGGTGTATACTACCTCACTAGAAAAACAATTATGTCATAGTTTTACTAGAGGATTAACACCTGAAATTGAGCAACGTGTTTCTAGAAATTTAGACGTCGAACATACTATCCGGGACGCGTTAGAAATCGAAAAGGAATTACGAGCAATTAAAAATATTCGTAGCCCATCAGCCTCTTCATCTGTTACAAATTTTTGTGCAACCTGTCAGAAGACCGGACATGCCGAAGACGATTGTCAATTATCTCCACACAACGTAACAACTCCAAATTTAAGCAACGAAGTTTTAATTTGCCAAATTTGTAAAAAACGCGGACATAGTGCCGATTTAGAGATCCAAATACTCGTGAACCCGTGAAAATAGTTCAAAGTGATATTATTTCGTGTCAAATCTGTCTCAAACCCGGTCATTTCGCACAAAATTGTCTGTTATATCGTAATCAACCAAATATTATTTGTCAAAATTGCCAACGTCCTGGTCATAGCTCTAGAGAATGCAGAAGTAACCCGTCAAATTTAAATACTTTGATTTGTCGAAATTTTAATAAAATAGGACACATTGCTCGAAATGGCTATGCTAATTCCAACTATAATACTACGCTCAGTGAAGAAATATGTCAGTGGTGCAATAGACGCGGACACTTAGCATCTCAATGTCGCGAAAGACAAATTGCTAAAAATCAATCGCGACCAGTAACATGTCAAGTATGTGGGAAATCCGGTCACAACGCTCGTGATTGCCGCGAAGATCAGCCATCGAATAATCATCAGAATCATTGAACTGCACAGAATACGTCAGATCACTGTAGATATTGCAAGGCAACGGGACATTTAATAGCGAATTGCATATTACGACTTGAAAGGAACCGTAGAAATCAGAGAAACTTTCAAGGGTTCCCGACGGCGGGCGCGAATCGGGGAGCCGACGGATCGGAGCGCCCAGTGATGACTGCACTAACAGAGAATACAATAATCGAACTCCAATAATTCGACCAGTGGAGATTAATTTAAATAAAGAAAGCTGCGTTCCTATGGTTCAATTAAGTTTAAATGGAAATAGTTATTTTGAAACTTTCATGTTGGATACGGGATCGGGACCTAACCTTATTAAAGAAGCTCGCATTTCGGGAACTCCAGATTTAGATCCAACACATATATTAAAATTAAACGGAATCAATAATTCACCCGTATACACTATCGGAAAAATTACCAAGATAATTTTGGAAATTCCTGTCGATTTTCATGTAATTTCCAATGATTTTCCTATTCAATCGTGTGGGATATCAGGCAACGACTTTTTTCAACAAACTAAAGCTAAAATTGATTATTCAAAAGGTCACTTAGAAGTTTTAACCACTAAAATTCTCTTTTATTCAAGAATCTGTAATAATTTCTGCGCACTCAAAAGCATTGTTCTTTGCGCGCATTGGAAATCCGCATATTAAAGAGGGATATTTACCCAAAATAACTATAGGAAAAGGTGTAGAAGTAGAATCAACCGGCTTAATAAAAAATATCGACGGCAAGGCTTACACTAATGTAATTAATTCTTTGGATACCGAGATAGAAATTCTAATACCAACTATTAATATACGACCCGCGATTTTAAAGGATAACGAGAAGGATAACGATATTAAAGATGGAAATATTAAAAATAATAATGATAACAATAGCGAAAAATCTAGAAATAATGGGAAACATATTCTTGACCGCGAAGAAAGAGAATCACGAAATGCAGCATCATACGACGGTGAAGGTACATTCAATCACATACATATTAACTCACCGGAGGAAAATCTTGCAACCTCCGTCGAATCAAGAAATTTTGAAGACAGAAATTTTGGAAAAGGAGATGACTCAACTTCCCCGTCTAATAACAGAAACTCAAAATGAAAACCAAGGAGCGACCTTACATGCTCTTATCAAACAAAAAAAAAAAATTAATGAACATAAAAAGTTCGAATCGACTCTTCTTGTAGGATTAGATAAAGGCTTAGACAAAATTTCAAGGGAAAATTCTCAATTCTCCTATCCAAACCACGATCCTCCCAGCCAAGGGGACAATTTCCAGATTCCTCGTCCATGGAAGAAAGTGGGTAACCAGGAGGAAAAATCTCTTGAAAGATATAATGATTCTAAAGAAAGTATCCTAAAACTTAATGAAAGTATATATAACATTGAAGAAGAGTCACACGATGAAACACAATCGCATTATCCAAAAAACAATTTCTCAAATGTAACGGAAATATGGTAATAAGTACAAAATTTAATGAAACTCAAGAGGGAGTATTCAATCCTCCTATGAAAACATTAAGACACAAAACATTAAAGGATATGACGAGAATTCTGTACTAGAGGTGGAAAATTTTACTGAAAATACCGAGAGCGTGTCAGAGATTGATCTCCTAAATTTCAAGGGTTCCTTGCAATCAAATAATATAAATAACATACACAGTCAGAGCTATAATCATTCTTCTAATGAAAACGATATTTCAATTCCAGGTCCTCTTAATTCAGTAACTAATAACAATTTAATTACAGCTATGGTACCTCTTACCGACGGACACGACACGAACGTGACCCGACGGTCAGACGAAAAGAACCTACCCGACACTGTCACAGACGCGATTACTATCTGCTTAAATGACTCAACTCCTCGACTGACCGTCTTACAGATAAATTCAACTACTATCTATGACGAAAATAGAGCCAACAAACTATTGGATCTAATTGTTTTATATCATTTAGACGTACTTGAAGCCAATAGTATAATCGCATTAATAAAACATTATCAAGAATGCTTCCATTTACCGGGTGAACAATTGACTGCAACACACGTACTGCGACATCGCATACCGGCAACTGGCGATTATCCAATAAACACAAAACAATATAGATTTCCTCAAATTCACAAGCAGGAAATAAATTTACAAGTATAAGAATTACTGGATGGTGATATTGTACGACACTCACATTCGCCGTATAATACTCCCGTCTGGATAGTGCCTAAAAAAGAGGATCCAGAAGGCAATAAGCGATAGCGTATGGTGTTAGATTTGCGCATGCTTAACAACAAAACTATCGGAGACGCGTATCCATTACCGAATATAATTGACATCCTTGATCAACTTGGCGGCGCACGATATTTTTCGGTATTTGACTTAGCTTCGGGATTTCATCACATAGAAATGGATCCACGCGATAGCCACAAGACGGCTTTCACTACGCCGTATGGACATTATGAATTTACTCGCATGCTTTTCGAATTAAAAAACGCTCCCGCTACATTTCAACGATTAATGGATATAGTTTTAGCTGGAATTCAAGGACGAGAAGTATTTGTTTATCTGGATGATATCGTGCTGTACGCATCTTCTTTAATAGAACATGAATTCAAATTTAAAAGGCTTATGCAAAAGCTTAAAGAGGCTAATTTAAAATTACAGATAGATAAATGTCGCTTTTTATGCAAGGAAGTCAATTATTTGGGACATACAATTAGTAGCGAAGGTGTTAAACCGGATCAAAGAAAATTAAAAGCTGTACGCGAATTCCCAACCCCTAAAACACCTAAGAATATAAAACAGTTTTTGGTATTATCTGGATATTACAGGAGATTTATACCAGAATTTTCTAAATTAACTTGTCTTTAAACGCAATTATTAAAACTAGAAGTGCCTTTCAAATGGAACGATGCGCAACAACAGTCATTTGAAATATTAAAAAATGAATTATACAAAGAACCGGTGCTGCAATATCCAGATTTCTCACAACCATTTATTTTAACCACCGACGCTTCGGGCTTCGCAGTAGGAGGAATACTGTCAAAGGGAAAATCAATGCAGATCGACCAATAGCTTACGCATCTCATACCCTGAGCGATTATGAAGTAAAATACGATACTTATGAAAAAGAAGCCTTAGCAATTATATACTGTGTTAAACATTTTAGACCATATTTATACGGGAGAAAATTCACACTTGTAACAGACCATAAACCATTGATGTGGTTTAAAAATGCTCAGGATACGAAAATGCGAATACTTCGATGGAGATTAGAATTAGCCGAATACGATTACGAAATAGTTTATAAAACCGGAAAAACAAATGTAAACGCAGACGCCTTATCGAGAAACCCAGTAGACTCACTTCTAACGGACTGCAAAGTGATTAACACTAGAAGTAAATTTAATCCGAATAATTCACAAGATGCCGAAGCCATCAGACGCCTTTTAGAAGAAGATGATAATCCTGAAGAATCAGACAAGGACGACATTAATATGACGTATTTATCAGACGATCATATTCGAATTGAAGACTTTGACGAAGGGGAAACACACGAAACCAATTCAATCAACAACCAATCACAATCAAAGAAGCCAAGCACTGTAGACACACGGCACGAACAAATAGATAATCCACACACGAAAATTCGTACGAAACATATCCGCTCAAAGGTCCGAACCAAACTGAGAACTTTTCCGCCAACTCTATACCCTTCTCGCCTGAAGAATTAGCTGAACCTCCAAACATACAAGTAACCGACGCACTAGTCCACGCCCCTGATCTGCCTACGGAAGAACGAATTGGAGAGAAGAATTTAGAACAAAAGCCTGCTGAAACCTTTCATATATATGTTAACCCGAAGCCGAGCTAAGCAAACAACCGGAGTTATAGATAAAAACCCTATAGGCGCACAAAAGCGGCGACGACCGCCGAAGCCTTTACCTGAGGATTTACCTGAGGAAGCCTTTACCGATGACAGCGACGCTGAACCGCCAATGATTATTACAAAAACTTCACAGGACACTGACCTCCAAGCCAAAAGGAAAAATTTAATTGAGTCCAGAGATGCCCATTTTTTACGCAAGGATAATTTGCTATATTTTACAGATACCTCAGGGAATTCTATTGATGACGATGCTAAAAAATTATTCGAGAGACAAGAAATACCGAAATTGGCAGATTTATCGATTAGCGTACCTAAATTAATAAAGAAAACCAAACGATATCACATCATTCTCCCCATCAGTGAAGATCTGACTGAAGGACCAACGATGATATTAACCAACATAAGTAAAGCAGTGACCAACTTACGGAAAATAACCGAAAATCTGAATCTCGTGAGCATCAGTATCGCTATAAATGAACACATATTAAACATATCATGGAATGACATTAAAAAAAATTTCAGACTGCATTTTTCAGGCTCCAACGTGAGAATAATCCTTGTAAGGAATTAATCAAATATCCGCCAAAAAGGTATACGAGAAGCTATACTCCGAGAGATGCATTGCACTCCAGTGGGAGGCTATAGAGGAATAACCAAGACCTACAACCGAATCCGCCAAAATTACTTGGGAAAACATGAAGGAAGGAATCCGACGACACATTTAACAATGCTTGCCAGTGTTAATTAAAGAAATTTGTTCGAGTGAAGACAAAAAAACCATGGTAATAACCGACATTTCAGGATGGACATTCGACAAAATAGCAATGGATATCGTAGGACCGCTGCCTCCTACTAAAACAGGTGACGAGTATATACTCACAATGCAAGATAAATTAAATAAATTCTGCTAGCTATGCCGCTACCTGACCAAACTGCCGCTACAATAGCCGACAAATTTGTGAAGAGATTTATCACCATTTTTGAACCACCCAAGGCTGTACTTACAGATCAAGGCAGAAACTTCATTAGTGATTCATTAGTGGTTCATTAGTGAGTTTAATGAGAAAATTGACCAGATACTTCAAAATACGAAATTTCGCAACACCGCCTTTCATCCTCAATCAAACGGCTCACTCGAAAGATCTCATCACGCACTGGAAAAATACCTGAAACAATACGCCAGCGACGAAAAAGAATGGGATGAATAGGTAGACTTAGCTGTCCAAAATTATAATACTAGCATACATGAAGGAACTAAACATACGCCGTACGAACTAGTTTTCGGGAGACCTGCGCGAATATTTTCGAACGAACCACTACTTGAAGGCGACAAAATTAAGATACGACGATTATCTGATACAGTTATTTACTAGATTACACCAAATTGAAACAAGAGCAAATAATAATTTAGTAGAAGCTAAAGAAAAATCAAAAATTCGTTATGATAAAAAAATTAATCCCCAGATATTTAAACCTGGAGATCAGGTATTTTTGTTAAAAGGACCGAAACCTGGGAAATTTGGAGATCAATATACGGGACCGCACGAAGTATTAGAAATAGTAAATAGAAACAATGTCAAAATCAGACTGAAGAAAAACAGTCGTATCGTACACTCGAGTAGACTTTGAATTCTTACATTACGTCCCCACTCAAATGCAAGTTGAAAGCACTGAATTTCAACATTATCTATCAAGTAATTAACTTTCAGATGTATCGGAGATTAGCGCAATTATCCTCTCTTGTACTATTATTTCACGTGTGGAAGGGAAATAATTTGTGATATGGACGGGTTGTTAGAGATCTATTCACCTTCACGACATCAACCACCCGAGTAAAATCTTACTATGTGAGGAGCTGTGAGACAGTGACCCCATAAAGGTCAATTCACCAGGTTAAACTGAAGAGATTTTACAGAGAATAGCGTAATGATCTGTCCACTTTGTAATGGTGAGACATTGCAAGTGTGTATGAATTGGAAATAAGAACGTAGCGTGAAAAGTATGTGGAAGTGTCACTTCATATGAATAAGATGTGCGATGTAGAGATGGGAAGTATGCATATACAGGGGTGTTTGTAGCTGATCTATGCAGAAGAAAGTTGGAGATATGAATCGGGTGTGCAGAGGAAGTTTTGTTAATGTCAAATGGCATAGTTTCCGAGGGTTTTAGATTGAAAATGTGAGCAAGAGGGTGAGGAGGCGGAAGAAAGGTAGGGCGCGTAGAGGCAAGTAGACATTTGGATGAAGAGGTCTGAGATAAGTTCAGTTGGAGAGGTGCGAAGGAGGCGCTGCCGCGCACGAAGGGAGCGACGGTAAGACGAAAGAGGCGTGGCGCTGTACGAAAGGAAGCGAGATTTTTTTTAAGTTTTTACTATATAGCTCGCTGTCGCTCTTGTCGTGCTCGCTGCCTCTTGTGTCGCTTGCCCTGCTTGCTCATCGTGTTCGGCTCGTGTCCTCGGTGCGCGCGATCCTTTTGTACTTACGTTTGCCATCGCCGCGCGCGCTCGCGCTCTTATCGTACTCGGCGATCCGAGACGTGCTGT
>NW_020229982.1:0-51449 GCF_003227715.2 Harpegnathos saltator
TGTCGTTCTTCGCCATGTCGTCTTGGCGCATAGTCTCCAGATGACGTCGCTCGGCAGAGCACGCAGCGCGTTGAATTCGGCGCAGTTTTGCAGGAATGGACAGATTGAAGAATACGCACAATTGTCGCGGCAACGGTTTACCGCGAAATATCTTGTCGCGCACATAACGGCGCCCAAGTTCGTTCAGGTGACCGAAGCGATCCTCATAGGTGGGAAATTTGAGACCTCGCGGAATACGTCGAGCTATCGAAATCAGATAGAATCCGTTCAGATAGGCCGTCCCCTCGACGAAACACATATAGCGAATGCGCGTCATTGCGTACTCGCTGTGTTTCAGCGAATCCAGCAAAATTCAGCGCGTGAATCCTCTTGCTGCAATTCCGGACGAAGCGGACAGTTTACCGTTCGCGCAGCGATGCGAATGAGACATCTGCGAACCGCGCAATCCAAGTTGCCGATCAGACACATCAAATGCGCGTCGGCTTTACCGATATCCTCCTCGCAGCACGAAGCGTCATCGTCGCGCAATTGACGATCTCGCCCACGATCGTAATATCCGTAGCGGCGACCTTGTTCGTCTCGTCCGTCATTTGCGCATTCGTCACGATCGGTGTATTGTCGGAGTGGCGCGAATGCTCGTCGTATCGGGCAGTCAGTTCTTTGAGCGCGTTGGACGAAACGTTCAAATCCACAGCTCGCTTCTTCGCCAACGGCACAAACCGCTACATGCACCAGAGCGTCTCGTCGACGGCGGCGCGTAGTTTCTCCTTCTCGTCCGATCCATGGCCGAATTCGACACATTTGTCAACATCGAGACGCGACAACAGAGCGTATACGGAACGAACATCGATCATCGTCTGACGTCGCTGGCTTACCTCGCAGATACAGATCGTTCAGTTCGGCGACATCGTTGGTGCTCGGTTGCATATCGGCCACTTGATTCCACAGCGAGTCCATATCTTCGATGGTCGGCGTGGTCGCATTTGACGAGAGCAATTTGCGATTGTCGCGCGAACGCGTGCTCCCATTATCCTCTTCGTGCTCAGACGCCTCGTCGTTGTCCTCATCCTCTTCGTGCTCAGACGCCTCGTCGTCGATGAACGAGGAAACATGTCGCACCGGGGAGTCGTCGTTGCATCGTTCTGGTTTTCGCCGCTCGTTGTCGGCCGATGCGCAATTATTTTCACCATCGCGGAATTAGCGCTTTCGCATGATCCGCTGTTCGGACGTGCCACTACCACCACTGACGACCGTGTTTCTCGCCGTTGTCGCATCGGTAGTGTTGTTCTTGTTCATTGAGGAGCGACCGTGCTGTCGTCTTTTGTCGTACGAGGCGCGCTGCTTTCTCGCCACCGGCGAGAACTCGCTCGTCGCATCGTCGAGTTGTAGATTGCCCATTATTGCGCCATTTGCCCAATCGGTCTCGATGTTGCTCATACCGTCGGATTCTTCGAGCGTTTGCGTCTGACGTGTCACTAGTCGACGCTGAGAAGAGAGAGAGAGAATCGTCGGTTAATGCTTGCAAACTGCGAATGACCAGCTTCACGTTTCAGAGCCTGATTTTATAATGCACCAAAGTGGATCGCGTCTCGATTTTTGCACCTCACGCCCAACACTATAAGGTGCTGCATATCGATTGGGGGTGCGTATCGCGTGACACAGTGATCTTTTTTCGGTCGTCTGACAGCTCGGCGTTGCGCCGCCCAATCGACAGAAATACAACCTAGACGTCACGATGCCGTCTCACGAGTGGAAGAATATGGCGATCGTGTTTGTGATCGTGGTGGTGCTGATTGTCATTATAGCGTTCTGGATGAGCAGTAACAATAACAGCGGAGGCGGCGGTAACAGCTTCGGTAACAGTGGTAACGGCAGTAGCAGTGGTCAGAACGGGAGTTTCGGTAGTTCCAGCAGTGGCGGTGGCGGAACGGGTGGTGGCTCGAACAATGGAAATCGCGACAATAACTCACCACCTCCCGGTGGAAACACTGGCGGCGGTGGTAACGCGGCCGCCGCCGCTACCGCACCGTACTCCTACTGATTGTCTCGATCGAAAAATTCGTTAAATTTTTGCTCATTGCATCCTTGCTCTTTTTCCTCGTAGTCAACAAATTGCGATCCGGACGAGGCGACTAACGGCGGAACGGGCAGATCGAGCGGTAGCGATAATGGTGTGAGAGATCGACATCACTTGACTACAGAGAACAATAGATCGTAAAACGATGCGACACTTTTGTTGATGGTTACCAGCAGGGCCACCTTCCCCCCTATTGTGACGATTAGTAAGAGGCTTTTTTCCCCGCTACGAGTTGTGCCATTGAGTGCTTTTCCTCGCGGTAACCAAAAAAAACAATTACACGGGACAATGGCCGAGCGCGAACGACAGCGCGAGCGTTTGCAAGTGCGTTTCGACGAGGGTTGTCCCACGCACGACACGTTCGAAGCGATGGACGACGTGGAGCTGCTTTCGAGCACCACGTCGGATCCTGCCTCGCCGAGTGGATCGTTGCAGGACGGATTGGCTCGAGCCGACGAATTCGTAGCGCCCGTCTGGTTGAGTCGTTATCTGCCGATCGTGTGGTCGAACGTGGACGCGTGCAAAAAGAACGCTAAACGTCCCGGCATGAGCTGCTGTTTGTTCGCACCGTTGAAATATTGTCACGATTCGATCAATGTGATAAACGGATTCTGTCAGTATCACCTGCGCGCCATATTCAATCTAACGTATCAGAACGCTTCGTATTACGTGCTCAACGAGGAGGGAAAAGCGGTGCTCTGGATTAAACCGTGCTGCTGCACTTCCGAGCCGAGACCGGTGGACGATCGCATGACCGCGTGCTTCCCGTTCTTCGAGCTGTTTGAGCGCGAACCTAATAGACATTATGCTGTCGAATTTCGAACGACATCTCATCTCGTACGGAGTCAACAATTGGGAGACTGTGTACACGCAACACGTCAATTATCTGCATCGTCTGATCACCATTCATTCGAGTTTCGCGCAGAAATTGCGACCGTCGCGCGACGATCAATTGCTGGATAATCAATTGATTATGCACTGGAACGTGTGGAATGAGTATTACAGCTGGATCTTGCGCGAAACTCCGGCCGATTTGTACATCTTTCACGTGTCCGATCGTACCCGCGAGGTTCATGGCGTGCCGGTCTCCAAGTGCACCACGCTCACGCAGATGATTGTGCGACTGTTTAGCGAGTCGTACACCAGATTGAACGAGAATCGCTTTCTCTCCGGGCCGTCATCGTACGGTGTGTTTCTGCGCGGTCACTTTACGTACAGTGACAATCTGTGCGCGTTCGGCACCACCAAATCGACCAATCAAGTCGGTGTGTTCGGCTCGATGGCGACATTGCCGATGCTCTATACCGATCCGTGTAGACGCCAATTGATACAACACGATACGCATCAGACGCCAAAGGATGGTTATTGCGTCAGCACTAAAGTCGACCGGAACAATACCGCGCTGAATAGAGTCATGCTCGTTTCCTCTTACACGGGCGGCGGGGGCTCTAACGACACAGCCGCCGCGATTAGCGCCAAGTAATAATGCCAAACGCGTTGTTGTCCGCGCCCAGATGTGGAGAAGGAGGGAGACGGGTTAACGTTCGCGCGAATATAAACGCACGAGAGGGGCTTGTCGTCTCGGGAATACGATTCTTTCGCGTGGCCATTTGTTCAAGAAGGAAAGCAAAAAAAGTGTCTGCAATGTCGCGAGAAACGCGCGCCGTATCCAGTTGCGTGTTGACGGAGATATCGCATCATTGTATGGTTCGTACGGCCAAACAGGTGCAGTGCATGTACTGTACTCGCAGACGCGCGGTGCGAGAGTTGCTGTTCGAGGCGATGTTATACATCAACGAGAAGGATCTATCGGCGTGCGATTACAAACCGTGCGCCATGATCTGACCGGAGGACGCGTTCAAATTGATAACGGCCCCGATGGCGATCGCCACTAAGTACTGCAATCGTCGCGAGGCTCAATTGCGCTATCCTTAGGCGATAGTGCAGCAACACTGCGAGTTGCGTACATTTGTGCTGCATTATCGCGACGAGTACGACATCAACAGGGCCACGAGACGCGATTGTCGAGCGAACGAGACGATCGCGTCGCGCGAATCGTGCGAGGTGACGCGCGAATTGCTCATTGCGATCATCGACATGTTCGACCATCAAGTGGACAGTAACGAGGACACGCGCGGTTGTCACCGATCGACAGTGATCGACGGTAGAGTCGACTGGCGCGACATTGTGCACTGGCTGACGCGGATCCTGCCGTTCATGTGCGACTCGTTTACGCTGGTTCGGCTACACAGCGAGAACGAGCACATGGAACGAACAATTTCGCTGCATCCGCACAATTGGCTCAACGGTCGGCTCATTGCCACGGGGAACGTTGTTTCGACGATCAGCGAGGACAATTGCTCGCTGTGCTCGATTCGTTGCGTATTGAACACGATCGTGCCGGCGTTGTTGCGAGACCTGAGGAACTGGCGCAACAGCGAGGTCGCAGTTGGACAACGCGATAGCGGTCACGCCGTTTCTCGTGAAGCACTCGATACTCGAGCGATTACTCGCCGGTTGTGGAGACTGTTGCGACCCTGACACGTGCTGTCATTTGGAATCGCACCAAGTCGACGCGCCAGCTCTGAAAATTGTCGTCATCGTCAGCGGCGCCGCATCGACACCTTCCGCCGCCGCGACGCCGTTGCGAAGCGCAACTACGAAGACGGGAGGATCGATCGACTCGCAGATTACCATCGCCGAGTCGTTGCTGCGTGTTTTGCTGCAAGTGTGCGAACGATTGCGCGCCAATCAATTGGACTCTGATATTGTCGCACCGGTGTGTCAACACTGGGAACAAGTATTGTATTGGTTGACGCACATTTTACCGTTGATGTGTTGGCGCTTTTCGTTGAGCGTACGAAAGGTCGCTAGCGAATCGGCAGGCGGGGTGATGATAAAATAAACAACGATATATTGTGCATTATGTACGATTTATTGTTTGTACCCATTTCAACCCCAAAAACACGAAGCCTATTCCAAGCGCCAATGCTCGGCATCGGCGCTACGACGAATATTGATTGTTAACATGCTGCATGGGTCGCCATTGTTCGTCGCCGTTGATGATTGTCGCCGCGAGTTCAATATCGTTCAGATATTCGTCGACGTCACGATCGTCCGCGATGATCTTGTTCGGCTGGTGATGCTCATCGTTCCCGTAGTCCGAATCGTCACCGGTCGCGCCGGATTTGGTGCGTATAGCGCTTCGACGCGAATCGAATTCGACCGGATCATTGCGCGCGCGTTTTTCGCGTTTGCGTCGAGAAGTGCACTGGGCGACGTTTCGTCGGTGCGTCCGATTGCGCTTATTCGGACGCGCCGATTGTCGTCGAGGCGATGTACGATAACGCGTCATTATCGTCAACGAGGCCAGCTGCCGATAATCCGTCTTTATTCGTGAACGCGTCGTGCGATGTCGATATTATCACGGCTGT
The DNA here is from genome assembly GCF_003227715.2 of Harpegnathos saltator. Classification (NCBI taxonomy): domain Eukaryota; kingdom Metazoa; phylum Arthropoda; class Insecta; order Hymenoptera; family Formicidae; genus Harpegnathos; species Harpegnathos saltator. The sequence goes on from NW_020229982.1 coordinate 5,512, forward strand.
ATCCTAATCGCGATCGCTCGCAGCGTCGCGCGTATTGCGCACATTGGCGTTCGGTGACTCTGCTGTTGATTCTACCCACATGCTTGCACGTTTGCACGTAGCATCATCGTTATCGCTATTGATGTCGTGCGATTCGACATCGGGCTGCTCCAAGGTAGTAGCGGCAGCAGCAGCACGAGTCTCGTCGCGCGATTCGCCATACAGATTGGCCATCTCGCGTGATGGCGATTGTAGCGATCGATTGCGCACAAATATGTTCACGTAGGTGTCGACAGTGGTGGTGTCTGTTGATTCGTACGTCGGTGTCTCGCGAAACAATCGCGAATCGTTGCCCACGTATTCGCGAAGTGCCTCCAGCACCACCGAACGGAGTAGTCGAAAATACGGATTTTCGCAGGCCGTACCGTTGACGCTCGAATCGTACGATTCGCGATACCACTCGTTATCGTTGAAAACGTCCTCCATGGTGATGGATACAGCGCGAACTCCTCGATCTAGCGGAATGAGTTTCGAGGCCGTCGACGCCATTACTCCGGTGCCCAACTGAATGGCGTCCTTGTAGAATGTGAGTCTCGTCAGAGATTGCACGTACATGTTGAACACCATGCTCATCTCACACACGCACGACGATCGCCATCGCGCAGTAGCGTCTTGTACATATCGTGCAACACGGTGGGTATGCGCTTGCCGTGACAGCGCAGCATGTCGAGCGACGCGGTCTGAATGTAGCGCACTGCGTTCAAAACCGGTGATTTTCGGGAGGCGTACGGATTGGTCAGATTCAACAAATCGCGCGCGATTTCGATACTCGACCGCTGTGCGGTGGCCTCGTTATCGCGCATGTGCATAGAAAACGCTCGAGGCGCTAGATTGTGCAGATGCTCCATAATGTTGCCGCTCATTTTACTACCGCGCTGAATGTTTTATCGCGACACTTCTTGCTAACCACGGGCAACGATTGCGCGAATTCTATCCAATCCCTTGATCTACCGCGCGCCGAATATTCGATTGAGAACAAATCGATTTGCCTGCGAAAACGATCGGCTGTATTAAGGGACGGTACGATAGAGACGCACCATCGTCGATAATAGCGCGACATTTCACCGACAAATCGTCTTACTAGCGGCCTGTTTACGATAGTGCGCCGGTCTACATCATATACCGGCTGTCGCGGCGCGCAATGAGCGACGCGACCGCTCGGTCATCCGATGCAAACGAGTCGGTGTGTTTCGTCGCGAGATCAATCGACGGACGCGACAGCAGCGACGGTGTATCTGTACGACATCGCGTTTGAGACAAACGCGGCCGAACAAAGACTCACGTAGCAGCGCGACGTTTCATCTTTCCGATGATTTCGCAACATTCCTACGGTTTACTGGCGCGCAACAATGAACCAGCTGGTTGTCCAATCGCGTGGTGGTTCCTGCGCGTTTCACTGATAGCACTAATTGTCACGTTGAGCTATGTGGCAATTCGCGGGATCGTGCACTGTGCGGTCTGGTCGATGGTGCATCACGACTGGTGGTATCTGCGCGAAGCCGTCATCAACGAGGAGTTTGCTCGTCGACCGTTTATACACGACATTTGCTACTTTTTGCTGTCGCCGTCGCAGCAACAACGTCCGAGCGATCAGCGTGAAACCGCTGGTGGTGTACGATCGTCGTCCGTCACGACGGAATCATGATCAGCAACAGCTGGCGCCAAACGCGTGAAATACAGAGCGGCCACTTTGGTCGATTCGATTAGATGTAGCAAGCGTTCGTGATCGGTGGCATTGTGACGATGAGCATCGTTATTGTCGACGAGACGACGTGCGTCTTGGTATACGATGTCGAAACTACCGTTAGAATTTACAAACGTCGCTACGGAATCATCGCGCAGATTCATAACGCCTCGATAATATCGTGTCACGATGGATGTTTGGTTTGAGGGCAGACACTGAGAAAAAAGACACGTGCTACTGACAGAATAATGATCAATTTATTTTATAAATGTACATTAAAATACTTGATATGAACGAGTTTTTTTTACGCGTTTTACTTTTTTTCACAAGACGAAATTGCTCAACGACGTCCCATCCGCAAAAGCAAGCAGATTTATAACGCCTCATTGTTACCTAGGTCAGTGAGTAATTGGGTAGACACTGAGAAAAAAACAGCACATATTACCAATGATTTCCGGTTTATTATAAATGCACATGAATACAGATACTTAGCCTAAACGAGTTTTACGCTTTTTTATCTTCGCAAAAACGATGTTAATCCGCAACGTCCCTGTTCGCAAAATCAAAATGCAGACATACAAGCTAACAAATGCGCGACGTAACATTAATTAGCCACTGTGCCAAGTCAATCCACCGATCGCACATCGGTACCTGTATCGCACGATGTTGCATGTCGTCGACACATCGAATCGCATCGTTGACATCGCTCAAAACACGCAACAATATACCGATCAACGCTTGATCGTTTTCGGCGGATGATTGGTATTGCGAACTATTGTCGTCGATCGTTATTGCAAAATGTACGATACTGCGCATTTCGCGTTGGTGGTCCTAACGAGAACACGTCTTTGCGCGCGACGTTGATCGATCGTGCACTATCGCGCGTTGCAATAACGTCGGTGTCAACGGTACGTGGCGTAATTTTTTGGGACACTGGTGACCATTGTTCGTGTGTTGCAAGAGATCCGGAAGTGTTACATCGAGAATTCGATCGACCGCACAATGTTCGCAAATGAACGACGAATCACCAATACTGCGCAGCGTCCCATTGTAACTGTTGGTGCGTTGCACTGTTTCATCGGTGCTGATGAGCGATTCCGACTCAATGGTAACATCGAACGAATCGCACATCAACGACAAAAGTCGCAATGACCAGTGTACCGTGTTGCGCCAGTTGCGAGCAGACAATGGTATCCTCAAGATGGACCGCGAGTACAGATTCGGATCTATTGAGTTTTCGAAAAAGTCAATCAGCATGGTCGTCCACTCGGTGATCGCTCCCCTTCGCAGCGCCAGCTCGCGATGCGCCCAGTTGCCACGGGTCCCCTCTGGTTCCTCTTCGTCGTCGTCGTCAATATGGTGATTGATAGGAACAACTAGGCGCAGTTATTGATACGACGGCCAGCGGTATCGTCTGCGTCGCTCCTCCTCGTCGCAGTATTGAAACCGACCCTCGGTCAATTCAGCGACAATCGACTTGATGATGTCGTCCGGTCGATCGAACCAGTCTTCGCGATCGTTCCCAATTATGGCTTGATGCGCACAACCGCGCACATTCGACAACAGCTCGCGTATTATGCGCAATCGTACGCAAAACGGACACTTGATCGTGTCCACTAACAGACGCGACGAAATAGACTCGCCCATTCTACGTCTCTTTACCGGGGGAATGTCGTATTCGGACATTTGCGGACTTTTCTTTGTTATTACGTCTTGTCAGTGCGACTTACTATCGATCAGTGAGCAGCAAGGGAGCTCGACGCCGTCTATATAGTGCCATTATTATCGCTCGAGAGAGCGTCGCACCGTTATCGCAACACTCGAGATGAACGTCGTACCGTTATCGCTACGCACTCGAGCGACAACCGCGCTACACACTCGAGCGATAACCGCGCTACGCACTCGAGCGATAATTACGCAACTCCCATCTCGAGTGGTTCGATAACGGCGCAATCCTCTCGAACGATAACGTTAATCTCGAGCGATAATTGCGCAACGCTCATCTCGAGCAATAACGCCACGACGCTCTCGAGCGTCGATAACGTTTCCGCCGACCAGCAGCAGCAGAGCCGCGCCAGTCGAGCATTGCGTCAGCGCGTCGTTCAGCGCAGACTCGACGCGCGACGACGCGTCGAGATCCGCGCAACATGATGATGACATCGTCATGTCCAGTGCGCGCATCGCACGCTGACCGGCGATCGCCGCGTCGCGTTCCGTCGTGGCGCGTTGCAATGTCGCTCGCAGCTCGGCCAACGAATGCGCTCGCTCGCGCTCCTTCGAGGCTAACGCGTCGCGCATTCCGTCCATTATCTCGCTCAGCACCAAAGCGACTTGGCCAGCGACGCGCGCGCGCGCTGGAGCGCGCGCGCAGTCAACGCCTCATTGGTACGACGCAGCTCTAGTACACGCTCGCGCGCGAGCGCAATCTCGCGATCCTCGCTCTCGACGGCGGTGTGCAGTCGCGCGAGTTTGTCTCGCAGCTCGTCGCGCTCGGCTCGCACTCGTTCCACCCGGTCGAGCAGTTGGGTAAATTTTTCGCGAAACAGGTTGCGCGTCGTGCGCGATCTTTGCGGAAAGTACGAGCGCGCGATGCAACGCGTCAGACAGGTTCGCGCGTCGTATTCGCAAAAAACTCGCGATCGTAACATCGCAAAATTGCTCGCAGTCGGTGTCGTTTCAGTTGTTGTTGAAAGGCCAGTGACGCCGCTGCGACTATCCTTCTCCAGTTCGTCGCATCGTTCAGTCGCGGCGAGCAATTGTAGCCAAATGACAGGCTCGTGACAGCAGCAGCGAGAAGCTTGGCTTATCGAGGTGCATTCACCGCCGAGATTCACCGCCGTCGTCGCGTCGTTCAGCATGAGGCGTATGCGCGTGCAGAGTTTGGCGCCGTCTCCTCTCGCCGATGATAATCGAAATCGTCGGTCCAGGCGAATTCGTCGCGCCGCGAAAGCCGAGGAATGGCACAATTGGCGCAGTCGACGCGCTAATTTCAACGTTGAGGCGTTGAGCTCACGCGAGCGTTGCTCGTCGAGATCGCGACGCGACATGACGCGACACAGACGTTGCACGAACGCGGAATCGCGCAGACGGGCGAGCGTACGGACGAACAAAGAAGCGTCGTCATCATTGTTGCCGCTGTCGTTGGCCGGTACGGTCTCATCACCGTCGCGCGATCGACGAGCTCGCTCCGCGACTGCATTCTCCGTCGAGATTGCGGTTTCATCGTTGCGCCATGGCTCTTCAGTCCTCGCGATTCGATCCACCTCGCTCCAGATGTCGACGAGTAGCGATTCCACGGCGCGCAGTTCCTCAGGCAATGACGCGCCAGCGTGCGCTTTCATGGCGGAGCGTCGCAATCGCGCTTTCTCTTGCGACTCGCGATGATCCTGTCGTCTCTTTGTCGCGCGTTGTCGCCGGAGAACGCGTCGCTGGCCCGATCAATCGCTCGAATGATCGCGCGATCCAGCGCCTGTCGCCGCGCGACGAGCAAACGCTGCGAGCGCAGATGCACGCGTTGATCGTACACGCCGTAACAGTCGAGAGTGCGCGACACGTTTCGCGGCAATCCGGCGTACGGATTATTCAGACCGTGCTCGAACTCGCTGGCTTTGACGAGCACGGAGCTCGACATACCGTTCTCCAGAAAACTGTCGTACGTGAGTTTAGACACGCGCATCGGATTCTCACTGTCGCGCTTCACGCTGTAGATGAAATTATTGTGCGCCGAATCGTCGTTCGCGAAGAAGTAACCGTAACCGCCGCTGCTGACGCACATACCGGTGCGACGGGAGAACACATATCGACACGCGTCCCGTTGCTCGAGCAATTGTCCGCACGCGAACTTACCGAGCAGACTGTATATCGACGACACCAGATCCACGCGCTCGCCGCGATCGGTGACGAGACCGCTCAGATCGGCGTAATGAGCCACGCCTTTCTGACCGAACGAGTTTTGCAGTTTGACGGTTTGCCGCGTACCGATGGCGCGCAGAATCACGCGCGCGTACTTGGCGCGAATCTCCACCGAGGCTTCGCGAATCGGACCGGTGTAGGTGAACGATTCGCGATACGACGAATCCTCGCCGTTGTTGGTGGATTGATCGTCGCGCGAATGAACCTTGGCCGACGCGGGACTCTGCGTCCCGCAATCGTCAAAAGCACGCTGCAGATACGACGCGTACCACGTCACGTACAGATCGTACGTTCGTTCCAATATGACGCAACGCGCGCCCTCGTGTTTCGCGTTCGCCGCCGCCGCGTCGAACTCAGCGCACGCGTCTGGTCATGCGCTGAGTCACGTGCACTCCACCGCTCGACGCGTTGAAGAATCGCAACGGCTCGCTGTCGGCGATGTTGGTGGCGAATCCGTGACCATCTAGGTGTCAATGTTGTTGCTGCTGCTGCTCGTCGCACAACGGCACCAGAGTTCGAAACGTGCCGACGTGCACGCGCACGCCCAGATCGTGCGTATACTCGAGGGTCATGTGAGACAAAAACGTGACCGAAAGAGCGCACGACAAGCCTACCCGACTGCACAGAATGGTGTCCGCGATGATGCGCGTCTGCTCGTTCAGCACGTAACCATCCTCGCAGTTGAGCATGTTTACGTCTCCGAAGGCGAAAAACAGGCGAATGGCGTTGCGCGGTGTCAAACGTTCGTGAGATTCATTATCGCGCGATCGAGCCAGCGGACACGCACCACGGTCGTCGATGAACCAAAGACGCGTCGATTTGCCATTCTGGTCGAAATCGCGCCACGCCAGATCGATACATGCGTTGAGCTCGCGCCTAATCACCGTGTCGTTCGTGGATGCGCGATCTTCGTGGCCATTCGCCGTTCTGGTCGCGACGATCGTGCGCAGCTCCAGGGCGCGTTTGTGCGTGTTGATCGCGACTATGAGTTTGCTGATGTCCGTAGCGCGCGGATACGTCGCTATCGAGAGCAGGCCGTGACATGCCACCTCGTGCAATTTGGGCCGTTTGAGCGTCGTCGTCAATTCGTTGTCACGGTCGGGTCCGGTCGTGCCGTCTCGGCGCGACGACGCTTCGTAAAGCTCCAACTCGTGCCGACTGCACCAGATATGAGCTCGACAGCGAGGTAGCGCCGTAGCGATCGCCGTAGCGATGTAGCGCGACCAGCAACGCCGGCGACATCGCGCGTTGCTCCGATCCCGATCGCGAAATCGCATCTCCAGACCGTCGAGCGGATAATAATCGCAACAATCGTGACAATACGTCGCCGCTGCTGCCTCCCCGTTACCAGCAGCAGCATCCAGCTCGGCGCTCGATTCGTTCGTCGTGCCATCGCGGTCAACAATGACGCGCACCGGACAGATCGGCACGCCGTTAGTCAGTCGCACATTGACAAAGTACTCGGCTCGCTAGGCGATCGACGCCGCCGGTGATGCGTTCGGTGATCTCAGACGCGTGACCGTGACCACGGCACCAGGTTCCAGTCGCTTGGTCGAGAGGAACACTGGCCAGAAACGCCACGTGGTGAACGCCGTAGCGTCATCATCGTCGACGTAGTCGTCGGTTGTGCCGACTCGAGCAAACGACACCGCGTCCACGGCGACGCGCAGCACCGGGATCTCATTGATCGCGATGATGATGCCGATTGAGTCGGCGCGGTAGGGTCGGTCGACCGCCGCTCTGTCGACCGCCGCGCAGTCTCGTAAAAAGCGCGCTATTCGGTCCGACGCCGCGGCCACGTCGCACACGAACGAATCGCATATACCGTGAGTGCGAATCATAACGCGGCCCGCGTTGCCAATGTTACCGACGTTGAAGTAACTGAAGAAACGCGGGAACCCATTCGGCATCTTCAGACACGACATGGCGTTCAGATTGACCACGCGCATTCGCTTCACCAACTCATGATCGTACTCGGCGTCGGCGTTGATCTTGGCGCAGAGAAACAGCTGTTCGGTTTTGGCGTGATCCACGGTTACGTCGATCGCGCGATATCGCAAACAACGACGTGACGGCGATTGCTCACCATCGTAGCTCGCTGCCGCACCGACGACGACAACGCGCGACGCTGCCACGACAAGCTCCGACGTCGGTGGTGGTGGTGGTGAAACGACAACGGCGCGATGATGATCGACGCGGACACCGTGGTACGCCACCGACGACGATCGATCGCTGCGCATCTCGCTCTTCATACGGCACTTCATGACCTCGCACCAGTCGCGAAGGATGTGCGTGCGTCGACTGATGAACGGCAGCAAATTAGCCCGATGTGACATGGCCGCGTAGTGCGCCACGCACGTCTGCCATCGCGGTGATGCGGTTCCCGCGGTTCCCTCGTCGGAGTCCGCGTCGACGGCGGATGTCGCGAGTTTCGTATCGAGCGATCGCGCGAGATCGGTCAACAGCGCCGAGTACAGCGCCGGTACGTTCGACACGCGTTTGTTGTCTATATGATCGATCTCGCTAGTGAGTTGCGGCACCTCGATCACGCGCTGCTGCTGTTGGTCGTCGGCGTCGTGTCTCGGCGGTGGCGCATCCGTCTCCTCGAGACCCACGCCGCGCAGCATGTACTCTCGACAACACTGAAAGAAATCATTCGGCGACATGGCGCGATTGTCGTCGTTGTCGGCGACGCCGCCGTTCAAATCTCGAAGAAACGTGTCGACGATTTTGTGCGTTGTCGGCGTCACACTGCTGTCGATCGACAAGACCGCGTCTCGTCCGGTCTCGTCGATCAGCGTGACCTCCCGCCGATACTTGTCGCGAATGCGCAGGGCGCCGTTCGACTCGAGAAACAGCATGTTGCCCTTGCGTGGTGCGATCATACACGTACATGCGCACCACCGCGCCGATCGTCGCGTTGGTGTGACGTCGATAGCGATGACACTGACGCGAGTCCGTGTGTATGAAACTGTTAAACACCCAGAATCGCGCGAACGCGTAGATCTGACCCATGTGCAACAGATCGTGTCGCGCAAATTCACTGTGGGCGAACGCGAGATCGCGGTCGCCGTAGCGCAAACGCACGTCCAGCTCGGTGCCGATAACCAGCGGCAAGAAATTGCACACGTGCACCGTCGTCGATGTCTCGCGATCGCGCGATCGCACAGTCACACACGCTATGTATCTACCGGTGCGCAGAAATCGGGGCAATTGACGAGCTCGTAATCCGAGCGGGGTTGCGATCGCGGACTCATCGCGACCGGTCGCCTCCGTCCACGCGTCCTCGCAGACGGTGCACTCGTACGAGCGATACAACGCGTTCTACTGGGCCAGCGCGTCTGCGGGTACGAGTCGCGCAGGTAGGCCAGATATTCGAGCGTTGACAGCGTGCCGAGCGGCGCTTCCTCAATGGGTGGTTTCTTCTCGGCCATTCGTGCAGGATGACCGCACGTGAGAGAGACGTTGTTGTTGCGACAGCGTGCATTATCGCAATTATCCTCGACGATGTCGCAAACGTGGAATACCGTAACGATCGCAAGCTTTGTCGAACAGCGCGAACAAATCGTCGAGCCAGTGCTCGGGTGACGAGTAATTGCTGCGGATCGCTAAATCGGACGTCTCCGGATCGGCCGCTGCGGCGCCCTCGCCAGCGGTCTCCGCGTCGCGATGACCGCGACCGCCGCGACGCATGCCGTATTGTGCGCAAATCAATCGATGCGGCGCGATGGACGAGTGAAACAGCGCGTGGTACACTCCGGCCGTTTTGGGCGGAAACGCGCAGTCGTGCGCACGATTGGACGCGCGATCGTTGGACGAGACGGCTCGCGTTATTCCGCTGTACGAACAGCCCAGATACACGGCCAGTATGAGAACGCGCACGGTGTACACGTACGAGGCCGAATCGCCCACGTCGACGAGACCGCTCGCACCGATCAAGCGCCACATGTCGTCATCGGCCGCTTCGTCGTCGAAATCATCGCAGTCGCTGGCGGCGGTGAACTCGATTCGTTGTCGCCGCGATGTCGCTATCGGATTGTCGCTAGGTCGCGAACGGGTCGCCACCTCGTTACTGAACCACAGATTCCACACGCTGCGTCTCACCGGATACATACCGATGGCGCAATGTACATCGCCGCACCAATCCAACACGGACATTAGCAGCGACCAGGCCTCGACCGGCGACTCGAATCGATGATCCAATAATTTTTCACCGTGCAGAAGCAATGTCTCGGCAAAGTCAATGAGATCGGCGGCACTGCCACCGTAGCACGAAAGTTCGATATCGCCGAGCCACTCGGGATGCGCTAATCGACACTCGGCAGTCGGACGCTCGAGCATCAGCGATACGGACATTGGAGCCGACGACGAGGCATCGTCTCGATCGTTGTCGCTCCGCGTTCGACGCATGTCGACGCAAAGCGAGCCGGCGCCGTTGCTCACCGTGACAAGGGACGCGCTCGTCGAACGGTATGACGCGCTGAACGCGTAACGAGCGACCGTGTCGCCGTACGGTCTGCTCGGATAAGTTGCAGTCGCTCGCGTCACGTGTCATTGTCGGTTCGGAAAGCTGCCGTAGTAGCGCGCGTTGTAGATGAGTCGCATCAGGCGTCGATACGTGCTCAGAATGGAACGTCGTCCGGTGAATAGCGCACGATTGGTCGCGGCGAAGGTTGCGATCTCGCTGCGCGAATCGGACCACGCGCAAACAGCGGCACGCTCGTTGTCGCGTTTACGCCCGGCGGCGATCGCAGGTGTCGCGCCGCGACGAAACGCCGTGCCGCGATCCGATCGCGCTGAAACGCCGCGCCGAACCAGCAGTGGATCTTTGCTCAACCGACGACCGAGATCGCTGAGAGTCTGTAACGGTCGCGCCTCCAGGCTCGGTTGTTTCGGGTTGATCCGGCCCTGTGGCTTGGATCGCGGTTTGCGAGCCGACCACAGGAAAGATTTTCAGGTGAAGGTGTGTGTGTGGTGTGTGTATGTGTCAATAAATGAAGACAAAATAAGTATAACACAATAAGTCTTTATTTGGTCGCATGCTACGACCGCGTGTTGCGACGCGACGTCCCAATGTTTGGGTGTTAGAGGATTGCGTGAATCGTTTCCGCGGACACTACGAGCCCCGCGGGGTCACCGTGGTTGGTGAGCGATTTGCTTGGAGCTTATTTTCGGTAATTATTTCAGCCGGCGCTTGATCCGCAATGAGGGTCGAGCCGCTGATTAGTGACCGCGCGATGTGTATTCCGTTGTGGTTTAAAGCGCTAGCTTGGGTGATTCGGCACGCGACTTGACGACGGGTTGAAAAAACGGTGCAAGAACGCGTCGCGACACGTCGCGCTCGCTTTGTCCTCGGCCGCAGCGTTGGTCGCCCCGGGGGTCGAGGGGTGCGGGCGATGGGAGGATTCCGTGTGTGCTGGACCGACGCGTCAACTCCCAGCTGATCAGCTCTTGCCTTCCTGGCGTCCTATTTGATGAAATTATGAAAGAGATATCGTGAGATCGTTCCGGTGAACACACCGGAGCGACGGCAAGCTCGCCGTCCGATCCTTCTATCGTAAAGACAGCACAACATAAAATCGTTCCGGTGAACACACCGGAGCGACGGCGAACTCGCCGTCCGATCCTTATATTGCGGAGACGGCACGAAATATCGCAAAGACGGCACAAAATAAGATCGTTCCGGTGAACACACCGGAGCTACGGCGAACTCGCCGTTCGATCCTTATATCGCGGAGACGGCACGAAATATCGCAAAGACGGCACAAAATAAGATCGTTCCGGTGAACACACCGGAGCGACGGCGAACTCGCCGTCCGATCCTTATATCGCGGAGACGGCACGAAATATCGCAAAGACGGCACAAAATAAGATCGTTCCGGTGAACACACCGGAGCGACGGCGAACTCGCCGTCCGATCCTTATATCGCGGAGACGGCACGAAATATCGCAAAGACGGCACAAAATAAGATCGTTCCGGTGAACACACCGGAGCGACGGCGAACTCGCCGTCCGATCCTTATATTGCGGAGACGGCACGAAATATCGCAAAGACGGTACGAACGAAGATCGTTCCGGTGAACACACCGGAGCGACGGCAAACTCGCCGTCCGATCTTTATAGCGCAAAGAACAAGTATTATTAATCACCGTCGTAGACGGCCTGGTAACTCACTTACGAATTTCGGCAGAAGCTTCTCGGTTGATCCTCTCTTGGAAAGAACTAGTCGTGGAGACGGAACTCTGGAGACTTCCCTCTTGTTAAAATCTGCCGGGGTTAAATACCCGAGATTTTGGGGCTTCGGTTTTCTTCGCCCTTAATCGGAGTTAATTCCTTTTTAATCGGAATTAATCGTGATTATGCGGCGTTTGCCGAATAACTTCGGCGGGGCCGCTCGCTCGGTTCGGCGGCCGATCGTGCCCGAGCGTCGTTGCCGGGTAGTCGGGCATATTCGGCCGAGCGCGATGTTTCGGCGCGGTGTCAGCGCGGGTCGGGGGGTGTGCGCTCAGCTGACTGTCGCGTGCTGCTAGGCGGCAGTCAGCGTAACGGCACAAAAATCTTTGTGTCGTTACAAGTCCAGTCGGTAGTAGTAGTAGCGGTGACTGCGGAGATTGCACCGTCGCGCAAATTATCGCTCGGGAACGCGGTTGTCGAGTTTGCACCCGCCGCGACAAACACTCGGTCAAACAGCGAACTGTGAACGTCGCACAAGCGGCGAGGCTGATGACGACTCAGCGTCGTGCCACCGCTCGGCAATTCGTGGCAAGCCATTGCAAAAGTGACGCATAGATAACGGATCGTTTCGCGACGTGGCTTAATCCCCCCGAGGATCACCTGGAGCCGTCGTCGCGCGGCGGCACCGTGTCGTACGAAGAGCGCAGTACGCGCAATTCCGGACCGAATTCACACACAATGAGACGCGACAGCGCGTTTGCGAGCGCTCCATTGTGCGCCACACGTTCGTACCACCCATCGTCGTCACCGCCGCCGTCGCGGGCATCCGCGCTCGATAGCGTGTCCATTGTGGTTGTGGCGATCGAGTTCAGCAGCACACTCGCGAGCTCGTTGCACGCGCGATCCACATCGTCGCGATCCTCCGACTCGTGGCCGCGCTCGTAATCGCGACGCGACGGCACAGCGGTGGTCGATCCGTCGGGCGCGCCGACGATCGTCTCGATCGAGACGCACAACAGACACACCGGCACCACAAACAACAGAGCGATCGTTAACGCAAGAATAGCGACTACGGACGCGCTCGGACGAAACGTCGCCGCGAGCGCGCACACCGACGCTGCGCACGCGATTGAACCAACGAGCGCGATCGCGCGATCCAACAAGCACAGTCCTTTCGCGGCAAGGTTGCGTCGCGCGGCGGCGACCAATCGCGCGCGCGGTATCACGGGCGACTCAGATTGACGCAGAAACGCAGCGAGTTCATTGTCACGAACCGCGTCGCGCACCAGGTCATCGTCCAGACGTAGACGATCGCGGCGACGACCGACGAGACGCACGCGCTGGCCGTTGGAGTTGAATCGACGATGCGAAAAGTAGTGGACCGACCAGAGCATGTAGCTCACGACCGGCGAGTCTGAGTGAACGGGTCGCGCGCGCTGTTGGTCGCGGTCACCGTCTATACCGGTGGCTGCGGAGTCGGATTCGGTGCCGCCCAGCGAATCGTCCAACATCGCGATCACCGCGGCGCCAAAAGGCACGAAGAACCACGGCGCGTCGTCGCGCGATCGCACGACGTATCGCCGCGTCTCCGCGGTCGTTGCGACGGACGCCGCCGACTCGTCGCGAACATTGTCCGAAACGACGGCGCCGTCGGCGTTTGCCGATTCCACGGATCGGCAGATCTGTCGAGCAGAAAGAGCATGTAATATGGATCGAGTCGCGGCGTGCGTTCTCGGGTCCGCAGTCGCAGCCACGCCATGGCGTACTCGTCGAACACGCTGTTTTGCTGCTCGACGTTGTAGTGACCCGGGTCCCAGCCGAACATCACCGCCATATCCAGCACAAACGACAGCAATTCGATCACGGCGACTATCGTGCCCACGCCTGTGGCCACGGATCCGAGCGACAGTATGACGCGCGTGCTCAGCGAAGTCAGCGCGATCGATAGCATTCTCGCGGTGGACGCACGAACCGCGAGACCGAGAAGGGTGCGCGACGCTACGCCGCCGAGTCGCTGCCCGGCGAATCGAAACGCTCGGTTGTACGCCGATCGCATCATTCGCGTTATCCACGTCTCGAGCAATACGATGCCCGCTAGCGCGCCCGTTTCCTCCAGCAGCATCTGGATCGTGCTGATCACGCTCTCCATGCTGGATCGTCTCAAGTCGCGCAATGTCACACTCACGTACAGTCGATCAAAGTCCAACACGCGGCGACGGCGGGCACCCTCGTTGTCGTCGTCGCGATCGACCGCGCGCCGTTTGCGCGACGAGTCGCCACGCTGCTGCTGCTGCGCGCCTTGGTCGTGACGGCGCGGCGTTGACTCGTCGTCGTCGTCGTCATTTTCGTCATGGTCGGCCAACCTCGATCCGTCAAACGGTTGATCGAGGGACGAGGAGTGATGCGCCGCGAAGGTCGACGGGTGCGTTTTGCGCTGCAGCAACGCTCGAGCCAAGCTGCGCGCGTCGGTATCAGCGAGCGAGTGCGACACGTGGTTTCGCGCCGCGAGCGCGTCGCGTTGTTCGCGAACGCGCCGCGATCGCCGCTCGCCGCTGCGCTCGTTCGCGAACGTATAGTCCCGAGGGGAGGCTCGTACAGCGCGACCGCCGTCGCGATTTGTCCAGACGACATCCCGCGAAGTGACGCCCAGATCGGACAGCAGAACGTTCGGTGGCGGACCACGAGCGATCCACGTCGCGAAACCACGTGACCTACGACAGCAATCGGGGATCCTCGCGCTCCGGCGCAATCTCGGGCCGTGACGACAAAGCGGGGAACGTTTCGTAGCATCAATCGCCGCCGTGCATCGCGTGGCGAGCCAGACGTATCAGCGTCGAACCGAGAAACGTGTACGACAGTATTTGCTCCCACCACGGCACGTCGCGACTCGACGTCGAATCCCTTGTCGAAGGCCGCGCAATACGACGAGCTCAAGCGACCGATCGTGGCGAACCGGCAGTCGAGCTGTTCGTCGTGATCGCGACGAAAGTCGGTGTTCACTTGGCCGCGAATCAGATCGTCCCCGAGAGCGAAATTGCTCACGCGACACTCGTCGCTCTTGCCGCAAGCGCTGCGCGCCCACGGCTGCGTGACGAACGCTCGCAGGCCAATGTCCGCAAGTTCGCACGTGTTCGTTTCGGGGGTGTACTCAAACAGACCAATGTCCGTTGCGAGTCGGTGAGCCTCGCCGATGTGAGCGATGAGTCAGTTAGGTTAGGTGCTGTCATTGTCGTCGCGCCGTTGACGCTCGCGTGCGTCGAGTCGACGATTCGTCGCCGATGATACGAACCATCGCGAACATACATGACGTCGTACTCGTTTGTAGCGTATTGCACGCTGCTCAAAGGAGGACCGTTATCGTCCGTCGTTGTGATCGTCGCGTCGTCGTCGTCTCGTCGATCGGCCGTGGCGTTCAAACGATGCAGAAAGAAGCACGCCGGCTAGCACGCCGTGACCGCAGTCGAGTCACCGGACGGAAATAACTTGGGGACATCGCGCGTGTCGCACAGACGACCCGCGCCGTTCGACGGATACGCGTTGTGGCAACGCATGAATCGGCACGCGTCCTCGGTGTTCATCCAGCGCAGCGTCACCACCAGCGCGGCATAGGCCATTGATTCGTCGTACGCGTAACCCTCGAGCAGATCGGCGCGACGCACGCGAATCTCAATCTTTGTCGCGATCGACGGATAGGACAGGGCCAAATTCCACAGATGCAGCAACAGAGCTCGATTGTCCACATACGCGTTGGCCTGGATCTCGTCGTAACGCGTGTACACGGCCTCGGCTATTTTGGACCGCGACATTTTTTTCGGAGGGGTGGTCCTCGTCATTAATCTAATCGCGCACACGATCGATGAAGCGGTCGGCTTGTTGACCACAGCCGAATTATCGGCGACGGCTTATCTCCGGACACGTGCTCCGATACACGATCAGCGAGAGAGATATCTCGCGATTGCGCGACATTCGAGCTATAAAATCGCAAAGGTCCTAATGTCATTTCGTATTATTTTCTCTTGTCGCAATCGGCACACATCCGGTCACGTCGTTTCGCGTTTTGGCAGCAACGAAGATGAACTTATGCCAGTGTTCAGAATGCAACAACAACAACAACAACAACAACGACAACAAGGTACTCGATACATTTAACATTCCGTAGAAAAAAAACAGTTTACCAAGCAGGTCAACGTTATCAAACCCGTATTTTGATCGACAGAAGACCGAAACCGTGGAAGTGGAAATTTTCAAAAGCAATGTCGATGGCGCTAATGACGACGAGGAATTCGATGCGACAACAACACCAAATATCGAGCAAAGCGTGGATCAACGGCCAAAGTTGACCCTGCAGCTGTGCGGAGCTATGCACGAGTTCAGTGAGATTCTCGTGCTCGGAGGAGCGGCCGATGGTCAACCTAGCGTAATAGTTATGCGCCGTCAGAACGGCGATTGGATGATTCGTATCAAATAAAGAAGGAACATTTTCACAAAAATGATTTTTTTATTTCAATCTTGTCCCGAATACAGCAGACGCACCGACCAATAGCCGTCGGATCGCTTCGCGCAAATGCACACTCGGTCGTTGTTTGCATCCAGTATCGATCTCAACGTCGCTCGATCCGTCGAGCGTCAACCGCATCACCATACGTTTCTCGCACGCGTTCGTCGCCACCGACAGATCGATCGTCAAGCAGGAACAATTGACGCTGCAGTAGCAGTGATGCTCCTCCTCGCTTGTTGGTCTAATCACCGATTCGGTGTGCGCTGTCGCATCGATCGCGCTCGAACTCTCGACGGACGAGCGATACGCATCTGTGTCGTGCGAATAGTTCAGCCACTCGAAGAAATCATCAATGAGTTGTCGCGACGACTGAAATCATCATAGATAATGCCGATCGAAGAAAAAAAAAGTTCACCGTGAAATAGACAGAGAAGCGGTAGTACGCGTGCGCTCACCTCGTTGATCTCTTCGCGATCGTCCTCTCGACAAACTTCTATCTCCGCGTCATCGCCGTACGACAGAGTCGCAAAGACATGCTGCGAGTCGATCTCTTCCCCATCTTCGGCAGCATCGTTGCTACGACAAAAGTTGCGTTCACTTCCGGCGTCCTCGCCACGGTCGTCACCAGCAGTTTTGTCGTTCGTGGCAGACATGTCGCTCGGAAAAACATGAACAAGAGCGCAGGCCAGCTAGTACGAAGGCGCTATTATATCTCTCCCACTGTAGCAAATTCGCCCCTCTTTTCTTCATTACGGAACGAATGTTTACTTTTATCGCGAGAATCAATCGCGTGCAAAATATCACGAAATGCTTTAATGGGGCGGGGGAGGGGGGAAAAGAAACGATACTTTGTAATGTTTGCTTTTGTTTATTGATCGTTCGTATTATCATAGGCCACGCTGATGTAGCACGACTGAGAACGCGCAATCGCGCACGTATTCTTGCTGCGTGCGATTGATACCCAGTTCGACATTGTAGATCGCGTGCGTGCGCAAGACATGATTTCGCAATTCGCGACCATTTTCATAAAATTTTCCGCAACTGTCGCACATTTCGTGACGATCGAAGCCGAGTCAGCGGCGACGACTGACAATTTGGCGGATCCGCGATAACAGTGAGCGACGTGATAATTCAAACCGTTCTGCTGCACGAATGAATCGCCGCAACGCTCGCATAGATACAGATTCAATCGATAATGCACGCGAATGTGCTGCAGATAATGAAACGTTTTGTCGAACACGCGATGACACACGTGACATTGCAAAACGGTGTTCGTCGTCGTAGCAGCAGCAGCAGCAGATAACACATCGCGCAGATGCATATTGCGTTGCGATCGTTGGCGATAACACGGTAACGTAGCGGTGGTAGCAGTAGCAGATGACGCATCGCGCAGATGCGTATCACGTCGCGATCGTTCGCGATGAAACGGTAACGTCGTCTGCCGGGCCACCAGTCGAGCGCTTCGGGACAGCAGTTTCTTGTTAATATACGCCAAAAACGTAACGTCTCTCGCGTCAACGAGAAGCAACGATCTACCGCGTCGCTCGTTCACGATAGTCGCGGTGGTACGCAGTACCAACTCGCGCACATATTCTATCGCAGCCACCGTACACCGGGCGATCGCGCATTTCTGAACGATCGCAAACGCACCGCGCTCGGCTGACAATCGTAGGAGCAAAAGACATTTATACGCGCGAGTCAATTGCACCATACTGTCAAACAAGTTTGCTGTGTGACGATAAATACGCCATAGTCTCAGTTCCCGTAGCGCCTTCTCGCGCAACTCATCACTGTTGCGTCGTCGCACGATCAGCAATAGCACACTCCGTTCAATGTTCGCAATTATTGTTCGCACGCGCGACGCAACGAGCACACCGCCGCTGTTTACACACTCGACCATATTTGCGGCCGCCTGAGCGCGACGCGATCGCCAAATTGTTGCGGAAGCTCCTCTGGCCTCACGAGACTTTAGCGTGTTCATTTTTTTATAGCACATCCGTATCCATCAGATGATTCAGCACATCGATCAGCGTCACCGCGCTCGAAGAGTCTCGTTCGTTCAGTAAAGATTCGAGCGATACGACAACTCGCGTGCGATTCGATTCGGCGCAGATACGGTCGTCCGATTCGACGTCGCGCATAAACGAACGCATCAGCTCGAGGCGACCGCACTCTAGACAACCGGCGTTGTACACCGCGACGGAAGAGCCCACGGTGTCCTCGTACGAGATAGCGTCGATCGGACGCGGCTTCAGCATCAACACCGAACATTCGTTTCGTCGACAACGAGCGACTTCGCCGCCGGTATTGGTCAAAAAGTAAAACTGATCGTTCGGACGATAGTACACGTACCATTCCAGCGGATGCACAATAATCAGTCCGTCGCGTTTGCGCTGAAACACCTCAGCTCGCAACATCGATGAGCCGACACCGTCGACGTACTCGCCGAGAACGCGTTCTGCGGCACCTGACCCAGCCACCAGGAATTTTGAGCCAATGACAAATAATGAGCGAGAGCATTTTTCTCCGCGGCGTTATTGTCGCGTCGCAACAACGACAACACGTCGATCAATCGCGCCTCGTCAAAGACCAAACGCGTGCTCGCGATATACGACAAAATGCGCGCCGTGACGATCGAGATCGCTACAATCGCGATTAGCGCAAACGGATCCATTGACGTATTTCTTTTTATTTGTTTTTTTCGGAATGATCCTCTAGTGCATGTGTGTTACCTATCATCGACGCGCCGCGGTGTATCGCACCGAGTACCGCGAATCGTCGCCAGACGCAATCATTGGTTCCGAAATGATCTGAGCGTGATCAATATATCGCGATGACAACGATGACGACGACGGTGATGATGAAACTGATTTCGCTGTTTGGCATTGGTTGGCTCGTCCTAGTAGGTACAATCGCTCGTTCGCTAATCAGATACTCGTGTCCTCGTTGATCCCGGACGATGTCACTCGACGACGATGTGATTCTCTGTTACGACACACAAAAACGACGACCCAAGACGGCGCGAATCGCGCCAATCGCGATTGCGTCGGACAGAATAACGTGATAATTTGCGCAGATCACGCGACACTTATACACACACAGCAACGATGCATGAAGAGCGTAACAACACATGAACGAAAACACACACCAATCATCTACTGCGCAGAGCCATCGAGCACGCCTGAGCGGCGGCGTTTCGATCTCGTTCTTCGCGCTCCTTCTCCTCGGTGCTGGTGAACTGACGATCGCGTTGTCAAACACCGAGAAACACGACTGTTTGCTGACCACGAGCGCACCGTATACGGAGAATATCGTCAAAGAACCGCACAGAAACACCACGAAATTCTTATTCCACGACAGAATCAACGCGATCAGCAGCACGATAGCTAACAAGCATATAATGTACGTGACATTTCGCGTGTTCCACAACACCGTCTTGCAGTCGGACCACGTTGCCGACATTTTGGCAAGACCGGGCGCCAGCGTGCGACGAAGTTGTTGAACGTATCGCGAACATTCAAACACTCGCTCTCGCGATGATCGTTACCGCCCGTCCGACATTTGCGCGACATACACGTCGAACCGAGGAGAGAGAGAGCGAGAAATTGCGAAAAGAACGAAAAAAATCTAAACGCAAAAGTTGCGATTGTCTCCTTTTTCTCTTATTAGGTAACGAGGCGAAAAAAACGATCATCGCGAAATCACGTTTTTTTTTCACGCGTTTATTACCAGATCACGCGGTGCTGCTACGGTGTTGGTGCCGCCACCTTCTTGAAACTGATCGGCCAGATACAGCATCGACAACTCGTCATCGTGAGCAGCGCGTCTCGCATCGACCGATCCGTTATTCGCATCATTGTTTTCCTCGTTGACGCGTGGTGTTACGGGTGTCACTGGTGGCGTGGCCGCTAGTGCATCGGTACTGCTGGAAACTACCAGCGACGAATCCGCCTCCGCGTCCATCGTGCCTCTGGCGATCGCTGCTGTAACAGGACGCGACTCTGTAACGACACTGCTCTTGTCGGATGACTCGACCGCATCATCAAACGTACCTTCGCCGTTGAGGAGCTCCACGTGACCGATCAACGGACGATCGTCGAAATTGACATTGTCGTGCGTTATGCGACCGTCAATTCGCATCGGTAGACGCATGCAACGCGGTTTCGCCCGTTGTCCGCTCAACCCGTACAGATTGTACGTTCTGGCGCTTCGCGGCAACATCACATCATCATTTTACCGAACTGACGAGACACATTGTCGGTCGCTGTGGTGATCACGGGCAACACTTCTCGTTCGCGAGCGTCTCATTTTGACGCTGCGACTCGTACGCTACTACTCGCGGCGTCAGTTCCACCTTTATGCTCGGCGACACGTGCAAGCCCGACGGCGTAACTATTATTCCCGGAAACGCTTGATTCATGCGCATGGTGCGAGTAAACGTGAGATTGCACGTGTCGTTCGTTTCGTTACGATGCATAATGAACGCGCTCGGTGGTGACGGTAATGCCAACTTGTCACCGTCCAACAACCATCGGTTCTGACGAACCATCTCGTGGAAGAACAAGACCGAATGCATGATGAATTTTTTTCCAGTTGCTCGATCGATCTACGACGTTAAGGGACGAAATCAGCGCGTCAACGCGTTTGATCGATCGACAAAATTGACAATCACTCTTAGACATTAGATCGGGGGAAGGATCGGTCACGCCTAGTTCGCTATGAACGAAACGCGTACCACCGGGACTACGAGAATCGATTGTTACGTGCGATCGAACGATCGGTCATCGTGTGCGGACCGCTATTGACGCTGGACGATGCGATCGAGCAAATAGAGAACCTCAATTCCAACGGAGCAGATGACGCTCTGCGACAATTGCTCGCTCGAGAATCCGCGATGATGAAAAACAATGCGACACCGTCAACTGACGTCGTCACGCTGTCACGCGATCACATTGCGATCGTCGTGCTGTCGTTGCTGAGTGACGTTGGAGCGCTCGAGCCCGATGACGCCTCTTCGAACAAAATCATTGCGGGCGCCAATAACCGTGAACGACTCGGCGACGAATCGACGCTACGTCGAAAACTAGTGACCAAACGTTTGCGAGCGTTCTCGAGCGTGATCGAATGAGCGCTACGTATGACGGCACGCTAGACTCGAGCGATTTCTTCGAAATATTCGATGTATTGAGTGCGGACGGATGCTTGGCCGCAAAAGTGTCGTCGAGCGATGAGATCGCTGACGCACAAATTAGCGATTTTTCAACGAAACGTACGAACGCACGTCGCATTCGCACATACGAGCAACGAATCGCTCCGCTGTTCGATGTTCTGTCTCTAGGCGCAAATTCGACAATATGACCGAAACGTCATTCTTTGTACGAAAAAGCAAAGCGACCGATAAAACGACGTTTACAACGTTCATACATTTGTACAAATGGTCCAACATGAAGGATGGGCACAATAGGACAGGGAATGTTACCGCTTCGTACTATTGTACAATCGCACGTCTGTGATTGCGAACGATGCAACGTTCGTTCAACGTTGCTCGACGCTCACTCGCGCGTTCGTTCGANACAATTCCATTAAAATACCGATTCTCTTGTACAACGGACATATGCCATTGCATCGGCATACAATCCTTCAATATTTCTACTAAGCATTTAATTTTATGCAAGCATCCTTGTTTTATCGGCAGCCTTTTTCCTCTTATTCGAGCATTTTCTTGAAAGGAAGATATTTAAGCATTCATAATCTGTGTCCTTTTTATTCAGTTACTTAAATCAATTGGTGCCATAACATCTCTTGCCAGCGGAATTTATAGTTCATTAACCATTAAATCTGAATCTTACATTATTAAGCATAGATCTTGCTCACTTTTAGAGAAGCGCCTTACTGGAGCTACCCGCCTCTATCCTTGTCCAGACTGAGGAGCGCCTTACGGGTGCCTCTCGGCTCAAGCATCCTATCCATCCCGTCCAACTCATAAGACCACCCCTTTTCCATCAAGATCAGGAAATTTAACTTGTGAATTAATAACCTGTACAGTGCTTAGCATCCTTCAATCTCAGGGGCGCAGCTGACAGCCGCCACCCGCCTCAATTATCCTTCTCCTACAATCCGCATAACCTAACCCTGCCAAAGCATGGTAGTAAGCATTAATTATTAGTACTTTTACAGTACTCTGGCAACGGATAACTAAAGTCACAAGAGTCCTTTTCACTCAATAATTAATTTTATCAATTGCTATTTTAACTTGTCCGACCAAAAATGTTATTCTTAAACTCAATCCGTTAGATGCCAAATAAACATCGCGGGGGCGTTAAACAGAAGGCAAGGCAGCTACGTAAGGAAGCTTGCCGACGAGCGGCCCTGTTGTCTCAACACATGGACCCCACCAAACCCCGTATAATACAAGATATCACGGGGCACGATCTAGTTCCTCCATCGTACATCAAGTTTTTATTACAAAACAGACTCATAAGCACATTTAAATACGCTCCACGTCCATTACATTCCACACAAAGACACTTCATTCCGGATTCGCATTCTTTACCAAGCTCTTACAGGGCTCACACGCGCAACCCTCGGCTGGTTAAACAGCGTTCGACGACAGAAACTCTAGACATAGAATTGATAGATTTAACACAGGACGACACTTTCAACAACAAGACAGCCACCTACATTTACCAACTGGAGTCCTATTCTCTCACTGGAACTCCTCGCAAATTACCGTACCACCTTCATTACTTCCACCGGGCAGGATAACTGTACATTTTCTCAACACTTCACTGTAACTCATTACTAGCAGCTATATAATGTAAACCACATTTGTATTCATTAATTATATAACTATAAGTATTATCACTCATTTATCTCACACTTTTAACTATCATATTGTCTCACTGTTAAATAAACAATTGTTTAGTCTCTATTCCTATCAATAGCCATAATCTTTATATCACCTACAATCACCATATTTCCCCCTTTCACCATCTGTCCGGAAATCTCTCGGCATCCCAGGCAGTGCCGGTGTAAGCAGGTAGGCCTAAATAAATAGAGAGCAGGCGGATCACGATCCCTAGGGAGACGCGAGACGTTACACTCCGTGATGTGTCCGTCCGGGGAAATGTTTGACAATACCGTCAACATGTGCATTTCCGCCGACGATGCGGTATGTTGGACAAAGGAACGGCAAAAGATCATTTCGACCACTTTGGCCAAAACGACGACGACCGCAGCCGTCACCAAAGGCACGACCACCGCCACCACCACCACTACTACCACCACCGCCAAACCGGATCCATGCGCGTCGCTGGACAATGATGAAAACGCAAATTTACCGAATCCTGAGAGCAAGAGCAGCTACATCCAATGTCGCGTAGGCATCGAACTGCGCGTGGTCGAGTGCCCGAGCGGGTTATGGTTCAATCCAGTGACCGAATTTTGCGATTTACCGGAGAACATAAAACAATGATTTTTTTCCACATCGATTGTTCACTCGATGAGAAACGTATCATATCGCGCGAAATATGGCATGAAAAATGTACAATAAAATATCTTCAAGAACAAACGAGTTTATTCGTATTTACATGTACAAAATTGCACCTTTACAGCGCGACTAAAACGCCTCGTTACGACCATTTTATTCCATCGTTCATACGACCAAAGCAGCTGTCGTTTGTACGATAAATCACATTTGCGCAATAAATGCTACGTTAGCAATTCAACAGGCTCGACTCGACTCGAGCGTCGAGCGATCGTGCAGTTGTACAATCGTGCGATCGCGGGGTTCGAGCAATCGTACAGTAGTAACGTTCCCCCCGTACGTAGTACGGAGCAGTAGCGTTCCTGGTCCTATTGTACCTCTGACTGCTCCGTACTACGTACTGCACAATAGTACCGGCCGCGAGACGGAACGCCTCGTTATATACATTTTACCCTCTCCATACCGCACATTTTGCATAATAGTGGGAACTTTAATTAACCAATAAAATAACGGTTAGCACGCTCCCACTATTGTACAAAATGTGCGGTATGGAGAGGGTAAAATGTATATAACGAGGCGTTCCGTCGCGCGGCCGGTACTATTGTACAGTACGTGGTACGGAGCAGTCAGAGGTACAATAGGACCAGGAACGCTACTGCTCCGTACTACGTGCGGGAGACGTTACTACTACAATTGCTCGAACGCGCGATTGTACAAGTGCACGATCGCTCGACGTTAGTTCAGTTCGCGGAGACGCGAACGAACAAAAATGTACAGATGAGCGATTGTACAACTGCACGATCGCTTGACGCTCGCACGATTGTACAACTGCACGATCGCTTGACGCTCGCACGATTGTACAACTGCACGATCGCTCGACGTTCGCTCGACGTTTGCTCGACAAGCCGCGAGTTGCGAGTCGCACAAACATACGATCTCTTAACATTGGGTATTGCGATTATGTAATTTGTCGAGCGCTAGAGACTCAATGTTCGATGCTCAACGTGCGACTCGCGAGTCCGTGGCACGATCGCACGGTTCGAGCGGTTGTACACATTGGGTATTGCGATTATGTAATTTGTCGAGCGCTAGCGACTCGACGTTCGATGTTCAACGTGCGAGCCGCGAGTTGCGAGTCCGTGACACGATGTTAGCACGGTTCGAGCGGTTGTACAGTAGTAACGTTCCCCCCGTACATAGTACGGAGCAGTGGCGTTTCTGGTCCTATTGTACCTCTGACTGCTCCGTACTACATACTGTATAATAGTACCGGCCGCGCGATGGAACGCCTCGTTATATATATTTTACCCCTTTCACGTTGCGCATTTTGCACAATAGTAGGAACATTAATTGACCAATAAATAACGTTTAGCATGCTCCCACTATTGTGCAAAATGTGCAACATGGAAGGGGTAAAATGTATATAACGGGGCGTTCCGTCGCACTGCCGGTACTATTGTACTGCTCCGTACTACGTACGGGAGTTACGTTACTACTGTATAACTGTTCGAGGTTGCTCGAGCGTCGAGCATCGGGCGAACGTACGCTCGCACAATTGTACAACTGCACGATCGCTCAACGTTTGCTCAATTTCGAGGACGCGAGCGAACATAAAAATGTACAGATGAGCGATTGTACATTCACCAGAGGTTAATTGACACTTTGTTACAAGTTGATACTCGCACCGTAATGAAAAGAAATGGGTAAAACGAAATACTCGCAATGTCTTTTTTTGAGCAAATGTGTTTATTCGGTGTGCGCATTGCACCAATGTCAGTTGATGTCGCGGAACGCGATCGAGGACAATTTCGCTCCCTGTTGCGACGGCGGATCGTACTCCGCGTACTTGTCCGGCGACGTGATAGACTCGTATTGCGTCGCACGTGACCACACCTCGGTGTACGACAACAACGGAAGCGTGACTCGAATCTCGTGATCGTTGTCGCGCGCACTTGACGATGATGCTACGCGCGCGGCCACGAACGCCTCGTACGTGGTGCCCGAGAGTTCAAAGTAACGTTGTAGACGCAGCGGTGCTATTATCGTGCGCTTGAAACTCGTAAAATCGCCCGGCACCCAGTACCGACATACGCGACGAATCTCCGAATTGTGATCGACGACTCGACTTCCGCGCGTTGCATAATCTACCGAATCGTGCAGGAACGAGTCGAACAGACGCACCGTGGCCTCGCTCGTGCTCACGTAGCCCATAAACACGGTGGCGCACCGACGGCGAAACGCATCGTCCAGATTGCTCAGTCGATTGGTCGTGAATATGCTAAACACTCCGTAGTTGTCCGCGCCATCGTTCGGTTCGAGAATCGTGAGAAATCGCGTGAGAAGACTGTACTCGCCGCTCGTGACACTGGCGTTACTGCGATTCTTCACCAAGCCGTCCATCTCATCCAGCAGCAGCACCACGTTGCGTCCGGTGACGCGAACGAGAGCGCGCATCTTTCGATACAACGCGCGCAGATTCTTCTCGATCTCGCCGCGATACGCCGACAGTAAATTTTCCGCATTGACAAACGCTAGATCGAGACCGAGCGAGCGGCCCCGGCTCCGGTCGGCGCCGCTCCGGCTCGTTTAGCAGCAGCATCGGCGTCGTCGTCACCGGCCGTCACGTCGCCGTTACTACCGCTGATGACAAAATACGCGTTGAGCAATTGCGCATGCTGATCCTCGTAATCGGGCAAATCGTTGAGCGACACGTTCAAACTCTCGTGCGCAATGTACTCGTACAGCCCGTCGGTGCGTGTACGCGGATCGCCGTCGTCCGCGGAATCGTCACCCGCCGCGGCATCACTGTCCCGCGCGTCGTCCAAACGGCGTTGCGCTCGTTCGATGTCAGCGTGAATGTTTCGTACGGTGCCGAGCGACACCGCCAAGTCGGCGAAACCGCTCAATTGCATAGATCGCAACGACAGCGCTTGCATGCATCGAGCGACCACTTCGTTGCGCAGAAATTGTCGATCCGTCTGATCGACGATGAAGCGGTCGTAGCGCGCGGCATATTGCGCTACCAGGGTGCCGAGGGCCACGTGTCTGTCTGCAGCTGCCCTGGTATCGGTGCGTTCCAGCTCGAGTATCACTCGGGCCTCCCGATTGTACGCGCGCACAAAGTCCTCGGTCGCGCGATGGTACGCCGAAGTAGCCACATCTTCGGTGGAATCGGCAGCGATATCCCGCGAAGTCATTCAAGCAACGAAGAGAATAACCACCGCGCACTAACGGCGCGGAGCGATCAGTGTGAGAGACTACGAGAGCGGCGATTATTTCCCAGCGGGAAACAACATGGTCGCCACGTGAGCCGACACTACGGACTTACTGATCTTGTCGGCGATCACAGCCACACCGATGCGCAGCGTTTCGAGAGTTTTGCCGTTGAACAGCTGGTTCAGTCGCTCGTTGTTCTGCACCATTGTCTGACCGACAAAGTACACGAGCGTTACGATAAGCGCTATAATCACCAGTACGCACAGAGTAGTGCTCGCGCCCATGACGCGACGACGATCGACCGTACTTTCTCTCGATCGATCGAATAATCGAAAAACAACTCTGCCGACTTCTGCACGTGGGAGAGAAAAAACTGGGTCGATTAGCGAGCAGCAGCGTCTTACCTTTTCGAGCGCGTCGCTGGTTCCTATTTCACGATCGCGAGACGTACACGGGGAACTACTCGGGCCCCGTTCGAGACAAAACGGGGAACCGCTCAAGGATTACAGTGTTCCCCGAATTCGTCAAAATGGTCAAAATAACCGCATTTTTTGTCATTTTGGCGATTTTCAGGAACCACTCGGGATCCTTGGCGCGGCACTCATTCGGCATAATTGCGCGCAAAAATAGGATCCACTCGAGTGCGCAATCCGCACCGAATAGGATCCACACGTACCTCGAAATAGGATCTATCGCAAAGCGAAATGGGATGCATCGCGAATATACGCACGTCGACCGAGACCGGTCACTGTCGATCGAAGACACATCTGCTCGATCCAGTTCATGAAAGCGAGGCGCGAGATTATTTTGAAATTCTCGACACCATGTCGAGCAGATCGCGCTCGCTCGGTGAGGAATGTTGCGACGGTGGTGCGAGCGCACAGCACACTGCTGCGCTCATCGCCGCTCCAACGCTCGACGGTGCTTCATCGGTCGTCCGCGACAGGGCCCGAGCCTCGACATAGCCGGCGATCGCGGAGTTTTCGGCGTGACGATCGCGATAGGAATCCTCGCGAACGATTCCGGCGTTGTTCCCGAACGCGACAGCATCGCGCCACAGTGCGATCGAGCCGTTGAAATCGAGGCAGGGCACACCGCCGCTTCTCGCGTCGCTCGAGGAAGCGGGTCCTCTGACCAATGGTGCGGATTGCGCGTCGACAATGTCGCTGAGCACGACGAACGAGGTCGCGCGATTGCGAGGTTGCAACGTCACGCGAATTATCGCGTCGTACGCGTCGCGTCCCAGATCCGTAAGTCGATCGTCAGCTCGACGACTCGCGACGCGACCTCGTCGCGTCGGCGTTGTGGTTTCGCGCAACAACGCATCGGTCACGCAGTCGTGCCACGACGCGTACCGACGAGTCAATTCGACGTACGATCGAGCTCGGGACGCGAACAGATCTCGGGCGCGCGTCAGCATGACGCGTTTGTCTCGCAGCGCGATCGTCTCTTTCAGCGCGGCTACGAATTCGTGATTTCGCAGTCGCTTCAAGGCGTCGCATCGCGCCACCACACGTGCAGATCAGTCGCCAGCGAAACCAGCGAGTCGTGGTCGCCTAGCGTTCCGGTGTCATGGTCGGTGATGACGTTTCCGCCGACCAGCAGCAGCAGAGCCGCGCCGGTCGAGCATTGCGTCAGCGCGTCGCTCAGCGCAGACTCGACGCGTGACGGCGCGTCGAGATCCGCGCAGCATGATGACGTCGTCATGTCCAGTGCGCGCATCGCACGTCTGACCGGAGCGATCGCCGCGTCGCGTTCCGTCGTGGCGCGTTGCAATGTCGCTCGCAGCTCTGCCAAGGAATGCGCTCTCTCGCGCTCCTTCGAGGCTAACGCATCGCGCATTCCGTCCATTATCTCGCTCAGCACCAGAGCGACTTGGCCAGCGACGCGCTCGCGCTCCAGTCGCGCGCGCGCAGTCAACGCCTCATTGGTACGACGCAGCTCTAGTACACGCTCGCGCGCGAGCGCAATCTCGCGATCCTCGCTCTCGACGGCGGTGTGCAGTCGCGCGAGTTTGTCTCACAGCTCGTCGCGCTCGGCTCGTTCCACCCGGTCGAGCAGTTGGGTAAATTTTTCGCGAAACAGGTTGCGCGTTGCGCGCGATCTTCGCGCAAAGTACGAGCGCGCGATGCAACGCATCAGACAGGTTCGCGCGTCGTATTCGCAAAAAACTCGCGATCGTAATATCGCAAAATTGCTCACGGTCGGTGTCGTTTCGGTTGTTGTTGAAAGGCCAGTGACGCCGCTGCGACTATCCTTCTCCAGTTCGTTGTATCGTTCAGTCGCGGCGAGCAATTGTAGCCAAATGACAGGCTCGTGACAGCAGCAGGAAGAAGCTTGGCGACCTTCGCCTATCGAGGTGCATTCACCGCCAAGATTCACCGCCGTCGTCGCGTCGTCCAGCATGATGCGCATGCGCGTGCAGAGTTTGGCGCCGTCTCCTCTCGCGGATGATAATCGAAATCGTCGGTCCAGGCGAACTCATCGCGCCGCGAAAGCGGGCGAGGAATGGCACAATTGGTGCAGTCGACGCGCCAATTTCAACGTTGAGGCGTTGAGCTCGCGCGAGCGTTGCTCGTCGAGATCGCGACGCGACATGACGCGACACAGACGTTGCACGGAAGCGGAATCGCGCAGACGGGCGAGCGTACGGACGAGCAAAGAAGCGTCGTCATCATTGTTGCCGCTGTCGTTGGCCGGCACGGTCTCATCACCGTCGCGCGATCGACGAGCCTGCTCCGCGACTGCATTCTCCGTCGAGGTTGCGGTTTCGTCGTTGTGCCATGGCTCTTCAGCCCTCGCGATGCGATCCACCCCGCTCCAGATGTCGGCGAGCAGCGATTCCACGACGCGCAGTTCCTCGGGCAATGACGCGCCAGTGCGCGCTTTCGTGGCAGAGCGTCGCAATCGCGCTTTCTCTTGCGACTCGCGGTCGTCTCTTTGTCGCGCGTTGTCGCCGGAGAACGCGTCGCTGGCTCGATCAATCGCTCGAACGGTCGCGCGATCCAGCGCTTGTCGCCGCGCGACGAGCAAACGCTGCGAGCGCAGATGCACGCGTCGATCGTACGCGCCGTAACAGTCGAGAGCGCGCGACACGTTTCGCGGCAATCCGGCGTACGGATTGTTCAGACCGTACTCGAACTCGCTGGCTTTGACGAGCGCGGAGCTCGACATACCGTTCTCCAGAAAACTGTCGTACGTGAGCTTACACACGCGCATCGGATTCTCACCGTCGCGCTTCACGCTGTAGATGAAATTATTGTGCGCCGAATCGTCGCTCGCGAAGAAGTAACCGTAACCACCGCTACCGACGCACATACCGGTGCGACGGGAGAACACGTATCGACACGCGTCCCGTTGTTCGAGCAATTGTCCGCACACGAACCTACCGAGCAGACTGTATATCGACGACACCAGATCCACGCGCTCGCCGCGATCGGCGACGAGATCGCTCAGATCGGCGTAATGAGCCACGCCTTTCTGACCAAACGAGTTTTGCAGTTTAACGGTTTGCCGCGTGTCGACGGCGCGCAGAATCACACGCGCGTACTTGGCGCGAATCTCCACCGAGGCTTCGCGAGTAGGACCGTCGGTGTAGATGAACGATTCGCGATACGACGAATCCTCGCCGTTGTTGGTGGATTGGTCGTCGTGCGAATGAACCTTGGCCGACGCGGGACTCTGCGTCCCGCAGTCGTCAAAAGCGCGCTGCAGATACGACGCGTGCCACGTCACGTACAGATCGTACGTTCGTTCCAATATGACGCAACGCGCGCCCTCGTGTTTTGCGTTCGCCGCCGCGTCGACGCGTCTGGGAGTGCGCTGAGTCACTCCACCGCTCGACGCGTTGAAGAATCGCAACAGCTCGCTGTCGGTAGTGGTGGTGAATCCGTGACCATCTAGGTGTCGATGTTGCTGCTGCTGCTGCTCGTCGCACAACGGCACAATAGTTCGAAACGTGCCGACGTGCACTCGCACGCTCAGATCGTGCGATACTCGAGAGTCATGTGAGACAAATACGTGACTGGAAGAGCGCACGACAAGCCTACCCGACGGCACAGAGTGGTGTCCGCGATGATGCGCGTCTGCTCGTTCAGCACGTAACCGTCCTCGCAGTTGAGCATGTTTACGTCTCCGAAGGCGAAGAACAGGCGAATGGCGTTGCGCGGTGTCAAACTTTCGTGAGATCCATTATCGCACGATCGAGCTGGCGGAGGCGCAAGGTCGTCGATGAACCGAAGACGCGTCGATTTGCCGTTCTGGTCGAAATCGCGCTACGTCAGATCGATACAGGCATTGAGCTCGCGCCTAATCACCGTGTCGTTCGTGGATGCGCGATCTTCGCGCCGATTCGCCGTTCTGGTCGCTACGATCGTGCGCAGCTCCAGGGCGCGTTTGTGCGCGTTGATCGCGACTATGAGTTTGCTGATGTAACGCGCGGATACGCCGCTATCGAGAGCAGGCCGTGACACGCCACCTCGTGCAATTTGGGCCGTTTGAGTGTCGTCGATTCGTCGTCACGATTGGGTCCGGTCGTGCCGTCTCGGCGCGAAGACGCTTCGTAGAGAGCCAACTCGTGACGACTGCACCAGATATGAGCTCGACAGCGAGGTAGCGCCGTAGCGATCGCCGAATCGATGTAGCGCGACCAGCAACGCCGGCGAGATCGCGCGTTGCGCCGATCCTGATCGCGAAATCGCATCTCCAGACCGTCGAGCAGATAGTAATCGCAACAATCGTGACAATACGTAGCCGCTGCTGCCGCCTCGTTAGCAGCAGCATCCGGCTCGGCGATCGATTTGTTCGTCGCGCAATCGTGGTCAACAATCACGCGCACCGAACAGGTCGGCACGCCGTTGGTCAGTCGCACATTGACAAAGTACTCGGCTCGCTCGGCGATCGACGCCGCCGGTGACGCGTTCGGTGATCTCAGATGCGTGACCGTGACCACAGCACCGGGTTCCAGTCGCTTGATCGAGAGGAACACTGGCCAGAAACGCCACGTGGTGAACGCCGTAGCTTCATCATCGTCGATGTAGTCGTCGGTTGTGCCGACTCGAGCAAACGATACCGCGTCCACGACGACGCGCAGCACCGGGATCTCATTGATCGCGATGATGATGCCGATTGAGTCGGCGCGGTAGGGTCGGTCGACCGCCGCTCTGTCGACTGCAGAGTCTCGTAAAAAGCTCGCTATTCGGTCCGACGCCGCGGCCACGTCGCACACGAACGAATCGCGCATACCGTGAGTGCGATTCATAACGCGGCCCGCGTTGCCAATGTTACCGACGTTGAAGTAGCTAAAGAAACGTGGGAACCCGTTCGGCATCTTCAGACACGACATGGCTTCAGATTGACCACGCGCATTCGCTTCACCAGCTCGTGATCGTACTCGGCGTCGGTGTTCATCTTGGCGCAGAGAAACTGCTGTTCGGTCTTAGCGTGATCCGCGGTCACGTCGATCGCGCGATATCGCAAACAACGATGCCGCGATTGCTCACCGTCGGAGCTCGCTGCCGCACCGACGACAATGCGCGACACTGCCGCGACGAGCTCCGACGTCGGTGGTGGTGGTGAAACGACAACGGCGCGATGATGATCGACGCGGAAACCGTAGTGCGCCACCGACGACGATCGATCGCTGCGCATCTCGCTCTTCATACGGCGCTTCATGACCTCGCACCAGTCGCGACGAATGTGCGTGCGTCGACTGACGAACTGCAGCAAATTGGCCCGATGTGACATGGCCGCGTAGTGCGCCACGCATGTCTGCCATCGCGGTGATGCGGATCTCGCGGTTCCCTCGTCGGAGTCCGCGTCGGCGGATGTCGCGAGTATCATATCGAGCGATCGCGCGAGATCGGTCAACAGCGCCGAGTACAGCGCCGGTGCGTTCGACACGCGTTTGTTGTCTATATGATCGATTTCGTTCGTGAGTTGCAGCACCTCGATCACTCGCTGCTGCTGCTGTTGGTCGTCGGCGTCGTGCCTCGATGGTGGCGCATTCGTCTCCTCGAGACCCACGCCGCGCAGCATGTACTCTCGACAACACTGAAAGAAATCATTCGGCGACATGGCGCGATTATCGTCGTTGTCGGCACCGCCGTTCAAATCTCGAAGAAACGTGTCGACGATTTCGCGCGTTGTCGACGTCACACTGCTGTCGATCGACGAGACCGCGTCTCGTCCGGTCTCGTCGATCAGCGTGACCTCTCGCCGATACTTGTCGCGAATGCGCAGGGCGCCGTTCGACTCGAGAAACAGCATGTTGTCCTTGTCGGTGCGATCGTACACGTACATGCGCACCACCGCGCCGATCGTCGCGTTGGTGTGATGATAGCGATGACACTGACGCGAGTCCGTGTGTATGAAACTATTAAACACCCAGAATCGCGCGAACGCATAGATCTGACCCATGTGCGACAGATCGTGTCGCGCAAATTCACTGTGGGCGAACGCGGGATCGCAGTCGCCGTAGCGCACACGCACGTCCAGCTCGGTGCCGATGAGCAGCGGTAAGAAATTGCACACGTGCACCGTCGTCGTCGTCGTCGTCTCGCGGTCGCGCGATCGCACAGTCACACACACTATGTATCTACCGGTGCGCAGGAACCGGGGTAATTGACGAGCTCGCAATCCGAGCGGGGTTTTGATCGCGGACTCATCGCAACCGGTCGCCTCCGTCCACGCGTCCTCGCAGACGGTGCACTCGTACGAGCGATACAACGCGTTCCACTGGGCCAGCGCGTAACGCGTCTGCGGGTACGAATCGCGCAGGTAGGCCAGATATTCGAGCGTTGACAGCGT
The DNA here is from genome assembly GCF_003227715.2 of Harpegnathos saltator. NCBI lineage: Eukaryota > Metazoa > Arthropoda > Insecta > Hymenoptera > Formicidae > Harpegnathos > Harpegnathos saltator. The sequence goes on from NW_020229982.1 coordinate 39,328, forward strand.
GCCGGGCGGCGCTTCCTCAATGGGTGGTTTCTTCTCGGCCATTCGCGCAGGATGGCCGCACGTGAGAGAGACGTTGTTGTTGCGACAGCGTGCACTATCGCAATTATCCTCGACGATGTCGCAAACGCGGAATACCATAACGATCGCACGCTTTGTCGCACAGCGCGAACAAATCGTCGAGCCAGTGCTCGGGTGACGAGTAATTGCTGCGGATCGCTAAATCGGACGCCTCCGGATCGGCCGCTGCAGCGCCGTCGTCAGCGTTCTCCTCCTCGCGATGACCGCGATCGCCGCGACGCGTGCCGTATTGCGCGCATATCAATCGATGCGGCGCGATGGACGAGTGTGAAACAGCGCGTGGTACACTCCGGCCGTTTTTGGCGGAAACGCGCAGTCGTACGCTCGATTGGACACTCGATCGTTGGACGAGACTGCGCGCGTTATTCCGCCGTACGAACAGCCCAGATACACGGCCAGTATGAGAACGCGCACGGTGTACACGTACGAGGCCGAATCGCCCACGTCGACGAGACCGCTCGCGCCGATCACGCGCCACGTATCGTCATTGGCCGCTTCGTCGTCGAAATCGTCGCAGTCGCTGGCGGCGGTGACTCGATTCGTTGACGCCGCGATGTCGCTATCGAATTGTCGCTAGGTCGCAATCGGGTCGCCACCTCGTTGCAGAACCACAGATTCCACACGCTGCGTCTCACTGGATACATGGCGCGATGTACATCGCTGCACCAATCCAACACGGATATAAGCAGCGACCAGGCCTCGACCGGCGACTCGAATCGATGATCCAATAACTTTTCACCGTGCAGGAGCGATGTCTCGACAAAGTCAATGCGATCGGCGGCGCTGCCACCGTAGCACGAAAATTCGATATCGCCCAGCAACTCGGGACGCGCTAATCGACACTCGGCGATCGGACGCTCGAGCATCAGCGACACGAATATTGGCGCCGACGAGGCATCGTCTCGATCGTTGTCGCTCCGCGTTCGATGCGTGTCGACGCGAAGCGAGCCGTGCGAATCGGCGCCGTCGCTCACCGTGACAAGGGACGCATTCGTCGAACGGTACGACGCGCTGAACGCGTAACGAGCGACCGTGTCGCCGTACGGTCTACTCGGATAAGTGACAGTCGCTCGCGTCACGTGTCGTTGTCGGTTCGGAAAATCGCAACTGCCGTAGTAGCGCGCGTCGTAGATGAGTCGCATCAGGCGTCGATACGTGTTCAGAATGGAGCGTCGTCCACCACGGGTGAATAGCGCACGATTGGTCGCGGCGAAGGTTGCGATCTCGCGGCGCGAATCGGACCACGCGCAAACAACGGCACGCTCGTTATCGCGTTTACGCCCGGCGGCGATCGCAGTTGTCGCGCCGCGACGAAACGCCGCGCCGCGATCCGATCGCGCTGAAACACCGCGCCGAATCAGCAGTGGATCTTTGCTCAACCGACGGCCGAGATCGCTGAGAGTCCAGTCGGTAGTAGCGGTGACTGCGGAGATTGCACCGTCGCGCAAATTCTCGCTCGGGAACGCGGTTGTCGAGTTTGCACCCGCCGCGACAAACACTCGGTCAAACAGCGAACCGTGAACATCGCACAAGCGGCGAGGCTGGTGACGACTCAGCGTCGTGCCACCGCTCGGCAATTCGTGGCAGGCCATTGCAAAAGTGACGCATAGATAACAGATCATTTCGCGAAGTGGCTTAATTCCCGAGGATCACCTGGAGCCGTCGTCGCGCGGCGGCGCCGTGTTGTACGACGAGCGTAGTACGCGCAATTCCGGACCGAATTCACGCACAATGAGACGCGACAGCGCGTTTGCGAGCGCTCTATTGCGCGCCACACGTTCGTACCACCCATCGTCGTCGCCGCCGCCGTCGCGGGCATCTGCGCTCGATGGCGCGTCCATTGTGGCGATCGAGTTCAGCAGCACACTCGCGAGCTCGTCGCACGCGCGATCCACATCGTCGCGATCCTCCGACTCGTGACCGCGCTCGTAATCGCGACGTGACGGCACAGCGATGGCCGATCCGTCGGGCGCGCCGACGATCGTCTCGATCGAGACGCACAACACACCGGCGCCACCACGAACAATAGAGCGGTCGTTAACGCGAGAATAGCGACTACGGACGCGCTCGGACGAAACGTCGCCGCGAGCGCGCACACTAACGCTGCGCACGCGACCGAACCAACGAGCTCGATCGCGCGATCCAGCAAGCACAGTCCTTTGTCAGCGAGGTTGCGTCGCGCGGCGGCGACCAATCGCGCGCGCGGGCGACTCGGATTATCGAAGAAACGCCGCGAGTTCATTGTCGGGAACCGCGTCGCGCACCAGGTCATCGTCCAGACGTAGCCGATCGCGGCGACGAACGACGAGGCGCACGCTCTGGCCGTTGGAGTTGAACTGATGATGCGAAAAGTAGTGGACCGACCAGAGCATGTAGCTCACGACCGGTGAGTCTGAGTGAACGGGTCGCGCGCGCTGTTGGTCGCGGTCGCCGTCTATACTGGTGGTCGCGGAGTCGGACTCGGTGCCGCCGAGCGAATCGTCCAGCATCGCGGTCACCGCGGCGTCGAAAGGCGCGAAGAACCACGGCGCGTCGTCGCGCGATCGCACGGCGTGTCGCCGCGTCTCCGCGGTCGTCGCAACGGACGCCGCCGACTCGTCGCGAACATTGTCCGAAACGACGGTGCCGTCGGCGTTTGCCGATTCCGCGGATCTGTCGAGCAGAAAGAGCACATAATACGGATCGAGTCGCGGCGTGCGTTCTCGAGTCCGCAGTCGCAGCCACGCCATGGCGTACTCATCGAACACGCTGTTTTGCTGCTCGACGTTGTAGTGACCCGGGTCTCAGCCGAACATCACCGCCATATCCAGCACAAACGACAGCAATTCGATCACGGCGACTATCGCGCCCACGCCTGTGGCCACGGATCCGAGCGATAGCATGACGCGCGTGCTCAGCGAAGTCAGCGCGATCGACAGCATTCTCGCGGTGGACGCGCGAACCGCGAGACCGAGAAGGGTGCGCGACGCTACGACGCCGAGTCGCTGCCCGGCGAATCGAAGTGCTCGGTTGTACGCCGATCGCATCATTCACGTGATCCACGTCTCGAGCAACATGGTGCCCGCTAGCGCGCCCGTTTCCTCCAGCAGCATCTGGATCGTGCTGATCATGCTCTCCATGCTGGATCGTCTCGAGTCGCGCAATGTCACACTCGCGTACAGTCGATCAAAGTCCAACACGCGGCGATGGCGGGCACCCTCGTTGTCGTCGTCGCGATCGACTGCTCGCCGTTTGCGCGACGAGTCGCCACGCTGCTGCTGCTGCGCGCCTTGGTCGTGACGGCGCGGCGTTGACTCGTCGTCGCCGTCGTCGTCATTTTCGTTGTGGTCGCCCAACCACGATCCGTCAAACGGTTGATCGAGGGACGAGGAGTGATGCGCGAGTCTCGACGGGTGCGTTTTGCGCTGCAGCAACGCTCGAGCCAAGCAGCGCGCGTCGGTATCCGCGAGCGAGTGCGACACGTGGTTTCGCGCCGCATGCACGTCGCGTTGTTCGCGAACGCGCCGCGATCGCCGCTCGCCGCTGCGCTCGTTCGCGAACGCATAGTCCCGAGGGGTGACTCGTTCAACGCGGCCGCCGTCGCGATTCGTCCAAACGACATCCCGCGAAATGACGCCGAGATCGGACAGCAGAACGTTCGGTAGCGGACACATCTACGAGCGATCCACGTCGCGAAACCACGCGACCTGCGACAGCAATCGGGGATCCTCGCGCTCTGGCGCAATCTCGGGCCGTGACGACAAAGCGGGGAACGTTTCGTCGCATCGATCGCCGCCGTGCACCGCGTGGCGAGCCAGACGTATCAGCGTCGAACCGAGAAACGTGTACGACAGTATTTGCTCCCACCATGGCACGGTGCAGGTGTGCGACTCGGCGTCGAATCCCTTGTCGAAGGCTGCGCAACACGACGAGCTCAAGCGACCGGTCGTGGCGAACCGGCGGTCGAGCTGTTCGTCGTGGTCGTGACGAGAGTCGGTGTTCACTTGGCCGCGAACCAGATCGTGCCCGAGAGCGAAATTGCTCACGCGACACTCGTCGCTCTTGCCGCGAGCGCTGCGCGCCCACGGCTGCGTGACGAACGCTCGCAGGCCAATGTCCGCGAGTTCGTACGTGTTCGTTTCGGGAGTGTACTCGAACAGACCAATGTCCGTTCGTTGCGAGTCGGTGAGCTTTGACGGTGTGAGCGATGAGTCAGTTAGGTTAAGTGCCGTCGTTGTCGTCGCGCCGTTGACGCTAGCGTGCGTCGAGTCGACAATTCGTCGACGATGATATGAACCGTCGCGAACATATTGACGTCGTACTCGTTTGTGGCGTATTGCGCGTTGCTTAAAGGAGGACCGTTATCGTCCGTCGTTGTGATCGTCGCATCGTCATCGTCTCGTAGATCGGTGTTCAAACGATGCAGAAAGAAGCACGCCGGCTCGCACGCCGTGACCGTGGTCGAGTCACCGGACGGAAATAACTTGGGGACATCGCGCATGTCGCACAGATGACCCGCGCCGTTCGATGGGTACGCGTTGTGGCAACATATGAATCGGCACACGTCCTCGGTGTTCATCCAGCGCAGCGTCACCACCAGCGCGGCATCGGCCATCGATTCGTCGTACGCGTAATCCTCGAGCGGATCGGCGTGACGCACGCGAATCTCAATCTTTGTCGCGATCGACGGATAGGACAGGGCCAAATTCCACAGATGCAGCAACAGAGCTCGATTGTCCACATACGCGTTGGCCTGTGTCTCGTCGTAACGCGTGTACACGGCCTCGACTATTTTGGACCGCGACATTTTTTTGGAGGGGGGTGGTCCTCGTCGCTAATCTAATCGCACACACGATCGATGAAGCGGTCGGCTTGTTGACCACAGCCGAATTATCGGCGACGGCTTATCTCCGGACACGTGCTCCGATACACCACCGATTAGCGAGAGAGATATCTCGCGATTGCGTGACATTCGAGCTATAAAATCGCAAAGGTCCTAATGTCATTTCGTACTATTTTCTCTTGTCGCAATCGGCACACATCCGGTCACGTCGTTTCGCGTTTTGACAGCAACGAAGATGAACTTATGCCAGTGCTCAGAATGCAACAACAGCAGCATCAGCAGCAGCAGCAGCAGCAGCAACAAGGTACTAGACACATTTAATATTCCGTACAAAATAAACTACCTGTTTACTAGCAGGTCAACGTTATGAAATCTGTATTTTAATCGACAGATTACCGAAACCTTTGACGTGAAATTTGACGGCAGCGATTTCGATAGTGCTAATGAGCACGAGGAGTTCGATGCAATAACAACGCCAAATACCGCCCAAAGTGTGAGGCAATCGCCAACACCGATCCTGCACATGTCCAGAGTTATGCACGAATTCAGTGAGATTCGCGTGCACGGAGAAGCGGTCGATGGTCGACGATCTAGGATGACGGTTTTGCGCTGTGACAACGGCGATTGGGTCGTTCGTATCAAATAAAGGAACGTTTTCACAAAAAAAGTGATTTTTTATTTTAATCTTGTCCCGAATACAGCAGACGCACTGACCAATAACTATGGATCGCTCGCGCACATGCACGCTCGGTCGTTGTTTGCATCTGGTATCGATCTCAACGTCGCTCGATCCGTCGAGCGTCAATCGCATCACCATACGTTTCTCGCACGCGGTCGTCGCCACCGACAGATCGATCATCAAGCAGGAACAATTGGCGCTGCAGTGGGAGCGGTGCTCATCCTCGCTTGTTGGTCGAATCACCGATTCGGTACGCGCTGTCGCATCGATCGCGTTCGAACTCTCGACGGATGAGCGATACGCATCCGTGTCGTGCGAATGGTTCAGCCACTCGAAGAAATCGTCAATGGGTCGTCGCGACGACTGAAATCATCGATAATGCCGATCGAAGAAAAAAAAGTTCACCGCGAACTAGACAGAGAAACGGTAGTACACGCGCGCTCACCTCGTTGATCTCTTCGCGATCGTCCTCTCGACAAACTTCTATCTCCGCGTCATCGCCGTACGACAGAGTCGCAAAGCACGCTGCGAGTCGCTCTCTTCCCCATCTTCGGCAGCATCGTTGCGACGACAAAAGTTGCGTTCACTTCCGGCGTCCTCGACACGGTCGTCACCAGCAGTTTTGTCGTTCGTGGCAGACATGTCGCTCGTAAAACATGAACAAGAGCGCAGGCCTGCTAGTACGAAGGCGCTATTATATCTCTCCCACTGTAGCAAATTTGCCCCTCTTTTTCATTACGGAACGAATGTTTACTTTTATCGCGAGAATCAATCGCGTGCAAAATATCACGAAATGCTGAAATGGGGCGGGGGAGGGGGGAAAAGAATCGATACTTTGAAATGTTTGCTTTTTTGTTTATTGATCGTTTGTATTATCATAGGCCACGCTGCTGTAGCACGACTGGGAACGCGCAATCGCGCACGTATTCTTGCTGCGTGCGATTGATACCCAGTTCGACACTGTAGATTGCGTGCATGCGCAAAACATGATTTCGCAATTCGCAACCATTTTTATAAAATTTGCCGCAACTGTCGCACATTTCGTAATGCGTGACGATCGACGCCGAGTCAGCGGCGACGACTGATAATTTGGCGGATCCGCAACAACAGTGAGCGGCGTGATAATTCAAACCGTTCTGCTGCACGAATGAATCGCCGCAACGTTCGCATAGATACAGATTCAGTCGATAATGCACGCGAATGTGCTGCAGATAATGAAACGTTTTGTCGAACACGCGATGACACACGTGACATTGCAAAACGGTGTTCGTCGTAGCAGCAGCAGATGACACATCGCGCAGATGCGTATTGCGTTGCGATCGTTGGCGATAAAACGGTAACGTAGCGGAGGTAGCAGCAGATGACGCATCACGCAGATGCGTATCACGTCGCGATCGTTCGCGATGAAACGGTAACGTCGTCTGCCGGGCCACCAGTCGAGCGCTTCGGGACAACAGTTTCTTGTTAATGTACGCCAAAAACGCAACGTCTCTCGCGTCAACGAGAAGCAACGATCGACCGCGTCGCTCGTTCACGATAGTCGCGGTGGTACGCAGTACCAACTCGCGCACGTATTCTATCGCGGCCACCGTACACCGGGCGATCGCGCATTTCTGAACGACCGCAGACGCACCGCGCTCGGCTGACAATCGTAGGAGCAAAAGACGTTTATACGCGCGAGTCAGTCGCACCATACTGTCAAACAGGTTCGCGGTGTGACGATAAATACGCCATAGTCTCAGTTCCCGTAGCGCCTTATCGCGCAACTCATCGCCGTTGCGTCGTCGCACGATCAGCAGTAGCACGCTCCGTTCAATGTTCGCAACCATTGTTAGCACGCGCGCCGCGACGAGCACACCGCCGCTGTTTACACACTCGACCATATTTGCGGCCGCCTGAGCGCGACGCGATCGCCAAATTGTTGCGGAAGCTCCTCTGGCCCACGAGAGTCTAGCGTTTTCATTTTTTTATAGCACATCCGTATCCATCAGATGATTCAGCACATCGATCAGCGTCACCGCGCTCGAAGAGTCTCGCTCGTTCAGCAAAGATTCGAGTGATACAACTCGCGTGCGATTCGATTCGGCGCAAATACGGTCGTCCGATTCGGCGTCGCGCATAAACGAACGCACCAACTCGAGGCGACCGCACTTTAGACAACCGGCGTTGTACACCGCGGCGGACGAGCCCACGGTGTCCTCGTACGAGATCGTGTCGATCGGACGCGGCTTCAGCATCAACACCGAACATTCGTTTCGTCGACAACAAGCGACTCCGCCGCCGGTATTGGTCAAAAAGTAAAACTGATCGTTCGGACGATAGTACAGGTACCATTCCAGCGGATGCACGATAATCAGTCCGTCGAGTTTGCGCCGAAACACCTCGGCTCGCAACATCGACGGGCCGATACTGTCGACGTACTCGCCGAGAACGCGTTCCGCGGCACGCTGACCCATCCACCAGGAATTTTGAGCCAATGACAAATAATGAACGAGGGAAACACTTTTCTCCGCGGCGTTATTGTCGCGTCGCAACAACGACGACACGTCAATCAATCACGCCTCGTCAAAGACCAAACGCGCGCTCGCGATATACGACAAAACGCGCGCCGTGACGATCGAGATCGCTACAATCGCGATTAGCGCAAACGGACCCATTGACGCATTTCTTTTTATTTGTTTTTTTTCGGATGATCCTCTAGTGCGTGTGTTACCTATCGTCGACGTGCCGCGGTGTATCGCACCGAGTCCCACGAATCGTCGCCAGACGCAATCATTGGTTCCGAAACGATCTGAGCGCGATCAATGTATCGCGATGACAACGACGACGATGATGATGAAACTGATTCGCTGTTTGGTATTGGCTGACTCGTCCTAGTAGGTACAATCGCTCGTTCGCTAATCAGGTTCTCGTGTCCTCGTCGATCATGGACGATGTCACTCGACGACGACGTGATTCTCTGTTATGACACACACAACACACACACGACACACACAAACGACGACCCAAGACGGCGCGAATCGCCATTGCGTCGGACAGAATAACGTGATAATTTGCGCAGATTACGCGACACATACACATAGCAACGATACATTGAAGAGCGTAACAACACATGAACGGAAACACAAACACACACCAATCGTCTACTGCGCAGAGCCATCGAGCACGCCTGAGCGGCGGCGTTTTGATCTCGTTCTTCGCGCTCCTCCTCCTCGATGCTGGTGAACGAACTGACGACCGCGTTGTCAAACACCGAGAAACACGACTGTTTGCTGACCACTAGCGCGCCGTATACGGAGAATATCGTCAAAGAACCGCACAGAAACACCACTAAATTCTTATTCCACGACAGAATCAACGCGATCAGCAGCACGATAGCCAACAAGCATATAATGTACGTGACATTTCGCGTGTTCCACAACACCGTCTTGCAGTCGGACCACGTTGCCGACATTTTGGCCAGACCGGGCGCCAGCGTGCGACGAAGATTGTTGAACGTATCACGAACATTCAAACGCTCGTTCTCGTAATGATCGTTACCGCCGATGATCGTTACCCGACATTTGTGCGACACACACGTCGAACCGAGGAGAGAGCGAGAGAGAAATTGCGAAATGAACGAAAAAAATCTAAACACAAAAGTTGCGATTGTCCTTTCACTCTTATTAGGTAACGAGGCGAAAAAAAAAACGATCATCGCGAAATCACGTTTTTTTTCACGCGTTTATTACCAGATCACGCGGTGCTGCTACGGTGTTGGTGCCGCCACTTTTTTGAAACTGATCGGCCAGATACAGCATCGACAACTCGTCATCGTGAGCAGCGCGTCTCGCATCGACTGATCCGTTATTCGCATCATTGTCTTCCTCGTTGACGCGTGGTGTTACGGGTGTCACTGGTGGCGTGGCCGCTAGTGCATCGGTACTGCTGGAAACTACCAGCGACGAATCCGCCTCCGCGTCCATCGCGCCTCTGGCGATCGCTGCTGTAACAGGACGCGACTCTGTAACGACATCGCTGCTCTTGTCGGATAACTCAACCGCATCATCAAACGTACCTTCGCCGTTGAGGGGTTCCACGTGACCGATCAACGGACGATCGTCGAAATTGACATTGTCGTGCGTTATGCGACCGTCAATTCGCATCGGTAGACGTATGCAACGCGGTTTTGCCCGTTGTCCGCTCAACCCGTACAGATTGTACGTGTTCTGGCGCTTCGCGGTAACATCACATCTTTACCGAACTGACGAGACACATTGTCGGTCGCTGTGGTGATCACGGGCAACACTTCTCGTTCGCGAGCGTCTCGCTTTTGACGCTGCGACTCGTACGCTACTACTCGCGGCGTCAGTTCCACCTTTATGCTCGGCGACACGTGCAAGCCCGACGGCGTAACTATTATTCCCGGAATCGCTTGATTCATGCGCATGGTGCGAGTAAACGTGAGATTGCACGTGTCGTTCGTTTCGTTACGATGCATAATGAACGCGCTCGGTGGTGACGGCAATGCCAACTTGTCACCGTCCATCAACCATCGGTTCTGACGAACCATCTCGTGGAAGAACAAGACCGAATGCATGATGAATTTTTTTCCAGTTGCTCGATCGATCTACGACGTTAAGGGACGAAATCAGCGCGTCAACGCGTTTGATCGATCGACTAAAATTGACAATCACTCTTAGACATTAGATCGGGGGAAGGATCGGTCACGCCTAGTTCGCTATGAACGAAACGCACGTACCACCGGACTACGAGAATCGATTGTATGTGCGATCGAACGATCGGTCATCGTGTGCGGACCATTGTTGACGCTGGATGATGCAATCGAGCGAATCGAGAACCTCGATTCCAATGGAGCGGACGACGCTCTGCGACAATTGCTCGCTCGAGAATCCACGATGATGAAAAAACAATGCGACACCGTCAACTGACGTCGTCACGCTATCGCGCGATCATATCGCGATCGTCGTGCTGTCGCTGCTGAGTGACATCGAAGCGCTCGAGCCCGATAACGCCTCTTCGAACAAAATCATTGCAGGCGCGAATAACCGGCATGAACGACTCGGCGACGAATCGACGCTACGTCAAAAACTAGTGACCAAACGTTTGCGAGCGTTCCTTGAGCGTGATCGCGCACATGACCGAAGGAGCACTACATAGGACGGCACGCTAGACTCGAGCGATTTCTTCGAAATATTCGATGTATTGAGTGCGACCGGATGCTTGGCCGCAAAAGTATCGTCGAGCGATGAGATCACTGATGCACAAATTAGCGATTTTTCAACGAAACGTAGAAGCGCGTCGCATTCGCACGTACGAGCAACGAATCGCTCCGCTGTTCGATGCTCTGTCTGTAGGCGCAAATTCGACAATATGACCGAAACGTCATCTTTGTACGAAAAAACAAATGACCAATAAAACGACGTTTACAATGTTCATACATTTGTACGAATGGTCCAATATGAAGGGTGTGTACAATAGGACCGGGAATGCTACCGCTTCGTACTATTGTACAATCGCACGTTTGTGATTGCGAACGATGCGACGTTCGTTCAACGTTGCTCTACGCTCACTCGCGCGTTCGTTCGACTCCGAAGCGCTCGAGTCCGCGGAGCGATCGCACGTCGAGCAGTTGACATATAACGTTCCCCCGTACGTAGTGCGGAGCAGTAGCGTTCCTGGTCCTATTGTACCTCTGACTGTTCCGTACTACGTACTGTACAATAGTACCGGCCGCGCGACGGAACGCCTCGTTATATACATTTTACCCTCTCCATACCGCCATTTTGTACAATAGTGGGACTGCTAATACATATTATGGTATTAAGTTCCCACTATTGTACAAAATGTGCGGTATGGAGAGGGTAAAATGTATATAACGAGGCGTTCCATCGCGCGGCCGTACTATTGTACAGTACGTAGTACGGAGCAGTCAGAGGTACAATAGGACCAGGAACCTACTTACTCGTACCATTAAATGCTCGACCGTGCGATCGCTCCGCGGACTCGAGCGTTCGGAGTCGAACGAACGTCGAGTGAGCGTGCGATCGTCAAGCGCCAACAATGCACAATTGTGCATTTGCGCAGTGTGCTGAATGTGTGTGTGACGGCGCGTGGTGCTGTTTTGAATCGATTTGAAAGGTGCTGGAATAATAATAAAAAACGTCAAATGAGCAATAACTACGTATATTTTAAAATTGTATAAAGTCATCTATTTCTAGCCACAATTCTGCCAAAGGTTCGGGAATAACAATTTTTGTACATTGTAAATAAATCATTTAAACTAAATATATCAAATACATCATCGTCCTCCTCGCGCCAAATGCCACGATGAAGATGGTCAATTTCGTGACGTCGTTCTTGTTGTTTCAGATACCGTTTACCAATGCGCACATATCCGGGTTAATTTGATCATGGTGTAGCTTTTGATATCACAATTGGCTCCCAGACACTAAAACAGGTATAAATTAATACAAATGAACATACAAAGAGATATGTTCATTGTATATACAAACGATGATACTACTCACCAATACTGCCGGA